>NC_056741.1:1309153793-1309162071 GCF_019279795.1 Protopterus annectens | reverse complement strand
GTAGCGGCCTGCGAATCCACAGAAGTGGGCATCAAGGGCTGCGACAGCACCTCACTGAGGACCAGCGAACTAGTGACTAGCTTAAGGGAAGCATAGTCGGCAGTTTTGGACCTGTGCAATCTGTCTCTATCTTTATCCTTACATTTTTTTGGAAGATCAGTAGTCGGATGACTTACCAAAGCCATTTCGGAATATGGAGGTAGACAATGAAAATATTTAGCTACTATAAGGGCCCAACGATGTATAGTTCTGGCGGTGAACAAAGCACAAAAGTGACAGCAAGGGACGTCATGGTCTGGGCCTAAACAGGTAATGCAGTAAGAATGGAAGTCTCGGTGTGGTATTACCTTTCCACAAGAGAACCAATTATTAACTTTTTCTGACATCGGTTAGAGCAAGAAAAAAGGATCCCCAATGGGGGAATTAGCTTTAGAAGACTTCATTTTCAATTTGGAGATGAAACTCAGGTAGCAGCCGACCGGCACTCATGTGAACTGCTTCTGCTTCAGGCTCCTTAGCAAGAGGGACTGATGTAATGGCATTGACTGCCTGACTTTATACCACACTGACAACCTAATGCCAGCCCTGGAGCGACAACAACCGACGCAGAAATACTAAGCCTCTGGTATTCGGGCCGACTGAGGGCTAGCCCTGGCAGGATAACCCAAGTGTGATGACTGCAACAGTGAAACACAAAGAACATCCATATCTGCAGATGCAAAAAAGGTACAATGAGGATTACTTTGCTCTTCGACTGACTGGCTTTCAGAAGAAACTTGGGTATTAGGATTAAGGCAGGGTAAGCATAAAGGACACCGGAGTGCCAAATGTGGACTAGAGCATCTCTCAGTGACCGTCCCTGAGGGGTAATTAGGGCAAAGAACCCACTGCACTTGAGGGTAGGTGCAAAAAGAGCAAAGCACAGTTGACCCCATTTGTGGGTAATCATCTTTGCCACTAATTAATTGAGAGACCACTCATGAGGAGTCAGAATGGTCCTGCTGAGCTTGTCCAGTAATATGTTGACTTTCTCTGGTATATGTGTCGTTACTAGAAAGGAGGATGGAGAAGATCGTCCATTGCCAATCTCTCATTGCTTCTCAGCATAGGGGGTAAGATCTGGTTCCCTCATTTGTTGATGTACCAGACTATTGACATGTCATTTGTTGATGTACCAGACTACTGACATGTTGTCCATCTGAACTGAAATAGTTCCAGTGGATGACAGCTACAAAGGGCCTGCAATGTTAAAAACACCACTCTCATCTCTACAACATTTATATGCAAGTAAGTCTCTTCTTGGGACCACGTGCCTAAACTGTCTCAAATAATGCCCCCCCAATTGGAAGGCGTCCATGGTCAATGTGGCATTCGGGTGAGGACAAACTGGCGGCCTTGATAAATCTCTTCTGAATGTTATCCACCACAGTAGAGATTTTCTGCAAACCTGAGATAATTTTATTAGATGTCAGAGACTTTCAATGAAAAAATGAATGCACTGCTACAGCCCACTGAAGAATTCAAATATGAAGACCAGCAGAGGGTAGTAAAGTTATTGCAGCTGCCATCAACCCTAGAGCTTTGAGTATTAATCTTGTTGGGGGTGAACAATGAAAGAGAATTTGTTTGACATGCAATTTCAAAGAATCCTGTTGTGAAGCTAGGCAACTGACTGTGTCTAAACGAGCCCTATAAACTCCAAGGCTTGAGCTGGTTGAGGTTGGGACTTACAGATTTATGGTAATCCCCAGAGACTGAGATAAAAGTAGAAGGTAATCTCTGGCCTTCTCCAGTAGGTGCCTGGTCAGTGCGGTTAGTAGCCAGTCATCTAAATTTGGAAAAAATGAATATGTGCAGTCTTAGATGAGCTGCTACCACTGCCATGCATTTAATAGACAACCTGGGGGCTGTGGTGAGAACAAAGGGCAAGGCTCTGAACTGATGATGACTGGCTCCCAGCCAGAACTGTAGATATGTTTGGTAGTATCTGTTCATTTTTATGATAGTACACGTCCTGAAGATCTAATGAACACATCCAGTAGTCTGTAGTCCTTCTGAAGGAGATGCGGAATTAACTGAATAGTGACCATCTGGAACTTGTAATTCTTTACAAACTGGTTCATATAATGGAGATCCAAAATGGGTCTCAGGTGCCCTGTTTTCTTTGGCACTACCTTGAGTAAATTCCGGATCTTCTTTGGTCTGGGAGACTACCTGGATGCTTGTTTTGTCCAACAAAAATTTATAGAGCAGTTTGTTCATTATGACTGGGTGCATCATCAGGGAGACGTTTTCCCCTTCTGTGGAGAAACTTGGAAAAAGAGAATGAAGTATCGCAAGAAACGTGTGCGGTAGCTGCTCAGGGTTTTGGGTGCAAGGATAAGTGCCTCCCAACTGCCTACAAAGAGGGACAGTTGGGTAACCTTTCAGGAGCACTGAAAAGGCTGGTCTGAGAAGGAATCTCAAAAAACTTTGATTCTGCAGACCCCCTCTGCCATGAGGGTAGAGTCTACCATAATAGTTATTTCCCCCTCTGCTTCTGGGGGGAAAAAAATCTCCACTTGATTCTTGGAATTGGCCCTTAGGATTTTCTGAACCATACCTTCTTACCACCGCACTGATTCCTGGAAAAGGTTCTTTATGGGGTAGAAAGGTGGATTCCCACAGCAGATAGGGTCTTTCCATCCTTCTCACTGTGGGAGAGCATGTCTAACTGTTGGCCCATATAAGGAATATCCAAAGGGAGCACTGATGAAGGACACCTTAAAGGGCTCCGCAAAATCGCACAACTGCATTCAGGCATGTCTCCTAATGGCTATGCCTGAACCAGCAGCCTGTGAGGAACCTTCAGCTGCATGCGAGATTAACCTCATGGCCGCATTAGTAATGGACTGTAGAGTGGCCAGTAGTGAAGAAAGGATGTCTGTTCCTCTGCAGATATGGACTCGGGGGAAGAGTTGAAGAGCTCCTTGATTAAGTCTCTCTGTAACCTTGTGAAATGCACCAAATAATTCAGCAACCACAAAGTGAAGGTCGCTGATGTATACACTCGCTTCTCAAACCTATCCAATGCCACAGACTCCTTGTTAGGGGGATGGACAGAGGAGCTCTACTCAGCCAACTCCTCCTTAGCAGCTGCCACAACAACCATGGCAGCTACAGGAACATCCTTCTTCCAATGTAAGCTGACGGGGCACTAATTATTATTTGGTTGCTTAGGGATCGGTTCTATGGAGTCCGGTTCTTTCCATGCTATACAGGAGACTGGATCTATCAGCTCATCTGCAGGTGGGATAATCTAAAAAGTAGAAGGTCTAGACCCAAAGGCTTCTAATAAGGTCGATTCCTCCTGGGAATGGTTTTGGTCAGACCAACCACCTTTTTGGCAAAGGATCTCTAAGATGTCTCCAAATGATACATCTTCAGGTGGGAATCTACAGGACCCTTTCCCCTCATCAAAATCAGTGTTGTCCGTGAGGGATTCCTGTGGGGAATCCAGGAGCAGCCTCTTACACAACCTCTTCCAAGGGACCTCCTCAGCAGGGTGCTCTGGGGAAGTGTCAGAAGACATGGGAAAGTTCCCTGATGAAAAAAGTTTTGAAGCTCATCTGGGCTGGCTGTCCGTCAGGTGTAGGATAAGGGAAACCAGACACAGGATCGATAGGAGGTTGGGGCATGGATCAAAGGAAGAGTCTAAGCCAGTCTAGGTTGCGACAATACTCTCTCCACTACCTTGAAAGCAGAGGGTCCAGGGGTCACTGAGAATTCCACCATAGCTGAAGCTCTCAGATCAGACAACCGCCATGGCTCTCAAATCCTCTGATCCAAAGGGAAAATTAGAGCTGACCTATCCAACACTGAGGCTCCAAGAGGAAGTAACGGCTCCAAAATAATTGGAGCCAAAGTCAACCCCTCGGCCCAGACGTTGCTCCCCGATTGGGTCAGGGATGTCGCCGAAGTCAAGAATGACGAAACCTTTGGATCTGGACTCTCAGGGATCTCAGATATGAGGACTCTTAAGCAGCAGGTCAGATTGGAGAAGGAAAGTACAGTTTTGTACCTACCATAAATGTAGATGTTCGAGGATTCCCTTGCTGCAGTCCTGACTATTGGGTATAGTCCGCGTCCCAGTCGGCCCGAATACCAGAGTTGACGCCGGTCATGGCGCTTAGACTGACGCCAACGCCAGGGTACTAATGCGCATGACCGACGCCATTTCTCAGTCTTTTCTTGCCCCAGATGTCAGAAGACCCAAAAAGACAAGTCCCAAAACAACCTGCACCAACAAATATGTACAATATATACAGCCAAACATATACCAAAAATATAAGCATGTAAAGGCACCTACACAACCACCCTCAAACACAGAGGGGAAGGAGGGAGATTGACTGCAGCAAGGAATCCTCTAACATCTACATTTATGGTAGGTACAAAACTGTACTATGTTCTTCGCCTTCCCTTGCTGCAGTCCTGACTATTGGGTAGAATCCCAAAGCAGAGGTAAGGAGGCTGGCAAAGTATAAAGTAGCAGGACCTGACGACATGCCTTGTAAAACAGCTGTGGCAAAACCAGCTCTAGACTTAGAGTATATAGGCAGGTGATAATGCCTAGAGAAAGTATGCACTGAACTCCAAGTAGCTGCTTCCAGAATATCCTTAGTTGCCACCCCTTAGAAATGCTGTTGAAGTGGCAGTAGCCCTAGTGGAATGAGGCCTAATCCCAGCTGGAACCTCTTTGCCATGATGGGAATAACAAAATGCAATGCAAAAGCCAATCCACCTAGAAATAGTTTGTTTTCACACAGGCTTGCCCTGTGAACTTAAAGCAAAGAAACAAGTAACTGCTGAGACTGCCTAAAATCTTTAGTCCTGCTCAAATAATAACGCAATTGCCTGTGTACATCTAAAGTGTGCAAAATCTTTTCCCCTTTATTTTGAGGATCTGCAAAAATAGGCAAATGAATAGTTTGGTTTAAAGCCACACTAGAAACCACCTTAGGCATAAAGGAAGGATTAGTACGTAATGATACCCTGTCCTTATGGAAAATCAAAGGGCTCTACTGCCATAAGGGCCTGCAACTCAGACACCCTTCTTGCAGAAGTAATAGCCAACAGAAAAGCCGTCTTCCATGACAAAATTTCAATTCAGCAGTAGCTGCCGCTCAAAAGGTTGTAGAGTAAGTTTTTCCAACACAAAATTGAGATCCCAAGCAGGAGTAGGAGCTCTACGGGGGTCTTATATTCTTTGCCCCTCTAAGAAACTGCTTGAACAAAGGATGAAAACAAAGGTGGGTCACAATCATAGTGAGCTGAAATTGCTGCAGCATGAATCTTTATGGAAGAGAAAGACAAACCTTTGTCCAATAACTCAGTAAGATATTGAAGAGCCACACTCAAATTAGGCTCTGAAATCTCCAAATTCTTTGCTGTACACCAAAATAAAAATCTCTTCCATTTTTCATTACACTCTCCTAGTACTAGGCCTTCTAGCTTCCATAATCACATTTAAAACTTGTTGAGGAAGCTGAGACCTTCCATGCTTCAACACAGAATATGCCAAGCTGTGAGATGGAGAGATTGAAGCTTGACATTGAGCAGATGACCGTCCTTCTGAGATAACAGATGAGGAATCAGAGGTAAAGGCCATGGAGGCTTCTTTACAAGACTCCTTAGAAGTGGGTACCAGTGTTGCCGAGGCCAATCTGGAGCTATCAAAATCATCCTTGGCCTGTCCTGTCTGACCTTTAGTAATACCTTTGGAAGAAGAGGTAGAGGTGGAAAAGCATAGACATGAAGGTTGTTCCAACTGAAAGACAGAGCATCCACTTTCCAAGCTGTGTGATGAAACCCCTTTGTGCAATACTTTGGCAGCTGGTGGTTTAGTGGAGAAGCGAACAGATCTATGTCTGGAGTTCCCATGACACTGTCAATTTCTGAAATACATGAAGATCCAGTTTCCACACGTGGGGATCCATGATTTGTCTGCTTAATACATCTGCTAGGGAGTTCTGTGCTCCTGGCAGAAACCTTGCCTGAAGAGTCAGTTGCAGGCTTAACGCAGTCTCCCATAAAATCATTGCTTGCCTGCATAGAGGATAAGAATGTGTTCCCCTTGCTTGTTGATGTACCACATGACAGTTGTGTTGTCTGTCAGAATCAACACCTGCCCTGGAAGAAGTAACTCCTTGAACGCCATCAATGCAAACTGGACTGCTAACATCTCCTTCATGTTGATATGTAGATGCTGTAGTCTGGCAGGCCACTTGTCTTGTATCCACTTTCCATTTAGATGAGCTCCCCAAGCAGTGTCCGAGGCATCTGTCGTTAAAATCTGACTCGCCTCTGGCCGGGTCACAGAGAGTCCCTTGTTTAGGTGACATTCCTGAGCCCACCACAAGAATTCCTTTTGAAGGCAAGGTATTATTTGAATGACAGTGTCCAAATCTTGGCAGTGCTGTGTCCATACATTTTGAGATACCATTGCAGCTTCCTCATATGCAGTTTGGCATTGGGAAGCACCAGAATACAAGATGCCATGAACCCTAATGCTTGAAGGACTGTCCTTGCAGTCAGCACGGACTGATGAGATAGTTGATGGAAGTAAAGTGACAGACTCTTTTGTTTGTCCGGGGTTAAAAGGCCATCTGGCTGCTGTATTCAGTCTCACACCCAGAAAGCACATGTCTTGAGAGGGTACTAGACTGGACTTTATTTCGCTCACAGAATACCCTAGGCATCTTAGCACTGCTATGACATATTCCAGATGCTGTAGAAGGTGTTCTTTTCTTGAGCCAGAATCAGGCAGTCGCCCAAGTAAGGATAAATTTGAATGCCTTGAAGCCTGAAGTAAGCTATCACTGGAGCCAGAACCTTGTGAATACTCTGGGCAGTAGATAAGCCAAAGGGCAATGCAGAGAACTGATAATGAAAATCTCCAGTTCGAAACCGCAGATACTTTCTGCAACTTAGCCTTATGGGCACATGAAGGTAAGCTTCCTTGAGATCCAAAGTTACCATCCAGTGATCCTTGCCCAGCAGAGGTAACAGTTGCTGTAACGCCAACATCTTGAACTTGGGAATGTCCAGATAAGTGTTGAGGATAGATAAATCCAAAATTGGTCTCCACGTGTTCCCCTTCTTTGGTACTAGGAACAGGCGAGAATAAAATCCAAGCCCCTTTCTGACACAGGGACTGGCTGAATAGCCCCTATCTGGAGTAACTGAGAAACTTGCTTGAGAGCCTCTTTTCTTTGTGGAGGAGGAACATCTGGCATGCCTTTGAAAGGGGCATTGTGTGGAAATAAAATCTGTACCCGTGATGAATGATATCCAGCACCCATCTGTCTTGAGTGATTAAATCCCAATTTTCTTTGAAAAGAGACAATCTTCCTCCCAAAGGAGCTGCCAGACGAGTCCACTGGCAGCTGAAAAGGCAGGTCATTGGGTCTGCTTACGAAAGGACTGACCCCTGCCCTCACCAGAAGTCTGAGCAGGTGAACTGTCTGATCTAGGCCTAAACGAACCTTGAGCCCTGCCCCTACCACGCCTAGATCTACCCCTAGACTGGGAACCATAAGCAGGATATGTCCACCCCTTAGCAGGCCAATTTCTACTAAACTGGAGGTTGCACCTGCAAAAATCTTTAACAGTCTGCATAGACTTAGCTTTGTCCTCCATTTTCTTTAAAACTGCTTCCACAGGCGGTCCAAACAACACATCAGACTGTAAAGGAGCATCCAAAATCCTGGTCTTAACATGCTCAGCTAAATTCTGATCCTTCAACCATGCATGTCTGCGAAGAACAGAACTAGTAGCAGCCACCCTCGAGGAGGCCTGAACAGCATCAAACCACACTGCAAAGAATGCTTACCCACTTGTTCAGACACATGAACCAAATCCAGCAATTCTTTACACTCAATACCTTCCGCCAAAGCATCCACCTTAGATTTCAATTGTGAAAGGAGATAATTCTGATATTTCAGCATATGAAATTGACAATTAACGCCTCATGGCTAGAGTGGAAGAAGTATATACTTTCTTACCCCACCTATCCAAAGCCCTTGCCTCTTTATCAGAGGGTACAGGATTTTTAACAACAGAAGCTTTAACACCTTTAGGCCCCTGAGAAACAGTTTCTGGGTCCGCCCTGGGACTCTTAAACAAATACTTATGAGCGGGCACCCTATAATACCTATCAGGCTTAACAGGAGCAGGAGGCAAGGAATCAGGGTTCAGAGAAGCCTCTGCAAAACATCCTCCACCACATTCAACACAGGAG
>NC_056741.1:1309046293-1309148793 GCF_019279795.1 Protopterus annectens | reverse complement strand
CATTGTACGTCAATGTTTCTGGTTTGTCACCTCACGATCTACCTCCATTCCTCAAAATAATACCCACTGTGCTTTCTTTATATGACTCTTTAATGAAGACAACAAACCTCTTTTCTTCGCTTTTCAACAACACCTCAACAGTGCTATCTCGACAAAAAAGGCCTTTAAAAACAGAAAATACCCCAAGACAGTGTCTTACGACATCAATCTAAAAGATATAATTTGGGGTTTACTCTGGCGGTTCTGTTTAACCATGATAGTTTTCCACTTTCCTTGTTACTCTGCCATATTTCCTGTATCATCCAAGTACACACATCCTTTTCCACTTTTGCAACTGCTGTCTTGCGCACTGAATTTAAACTGACATTTTTTGACAATACATCCAATCTCACCAAACTTCTTTTCATTAACAAGGGGGCATGGAATTCTTTCCCACCTTTTAGCAATTATCACTTCTACAGACAGTGAAAAGGGCTGGCTCCCATACATATTCTGTGGTATCCCACTAGAACCCTCACTTTCGTCTGAGCACAGTCCATTTACAATGACTAACAATGCCCTTTTGCCTAAGCAAAGTTTTACTTGCAGTACCAGCTTATGGTTCACTCCAGGATACACCAATTTGTCATAATCATCAAATATTTAAAAAAAAAAAACTTTACTAACAGAGAAGGACTTTACAAAATATTATAATGTCAAGTGCATTCTTAACAGACGAACTGCATTAAAAGAAAAAGTTTTTTTTTTTTTTTTAATTATTATATGGGACAACATAAGATAATCTCCAAGTACAAGTATGTTTTGTTGAATTATACATAATGTGGTAAATGCTTTAACCACTTGCTGCAAACAGTACCCTCAGTGTAAGCAATTGACACTTTTAATATCCCATTTCCCACTGAACAGCCTTTTGAGGTGGGATAGGGAGGGGATGTCACAGCAATCAGTCAGTCATTCTTTCACTCCCTACTCTTCATTAATCTCTTCATGCTACAAGATTACATTCCTGCAGTGCGGCACCAGAAAGAGGAGCACCTGACTTGTTGGCCTGCTATACAATTAGTCTTCACTGGTTCAGTCATGCCTGGCCTGTACAGGGTAAGATGGAAGTGAGGAATCGATGATGCAAAACAACACAAATGAAATCCAAACAATGCAGACAACATAAAGCAACCCCGCTTGTTTTATCCCAGTCTTATTCTTTCCTGTGAAGAGCCAACTATAAGCCTCTCTCCATTCACAAGTCATTCACTCCCTTTCAAATCCATATAACCTAAGATCAGATGTTGACATTTGTCACAGCTAAGCAAGCATCACCATAATGAATAAAAACAGCATGAGAAGAGCCTTTTAAGGCCACTAAGTAAAACAATTAAAGCCACAGCCTCTGGCTGTACTGAGCTAAAAACATCTATTTATTACATGCCTAGGGGTCAAGACGGCTGACAAACAGTTGCTCACATATTAACTTTTGGGCAAAGCAGGATGCCACATTTCTTTGACATTCTCCAAGAATTTGCATATTTTTAATATACCAGTTTCCCCTACTCAAGACAACCACACCTCCATCGTGCATTTTAGCCCAATCATATTCAAAGTACTTTCTGGTGCCAAAGAGAACTATGACCATGAAGAACAGCAGCTCAAGTACAAGGGTGACTAACTGCATATTTTCCATCTGTAACAATCCTTTTAAAAGTACCTGCACTTTGCATTTATTGCCTTGTCTGTTACAAAAGTGTAACAATCTTACAGCTACTCAATTCTACAGAAAAAATTATCCAAGCCCACTTGTCCATCTGCAGCTACTCATCCCAGCACCTCTTGGGTTCCCAAAAGAAACACTCCTACATTGATCTAGAATTACAAAATCACAATACCAGCCAGTAGCTCTAAAGAAGTGATGAGAAGGTCTCCCCTTGTTTTCCTGGCAGCAATTTCCTTTCCTATTCCTAGCTTCCACATACGCAAGTAGCAGCCAGTGAGGCATTAACAAGCTCAGATCTGCTCACAATACAAGAATAAAGCATAAGACATTTAACTTGCATTTTACAAAACATGTTTTCGAAACTCTTCCAGACAAAAAGAAAGGTGGATATACTGGCACATACTTCTCAAAACATAAAAACTGGTACTGGACTGATACTTAACAGTAATCACTTGAAAATAAATCTAAACAGTATTGTCCTCCAGAACTTTCAACATTTTAAACCATGTGTTCCATCACCTGGAAACATTGGCAAAAACTAAGCAAAACAAAAGTGGCCAGGATTATCAGTGAGCTGTAAAACAAAATTATTTCATATATGAAGAACAACTTCATACAATTATGTAATTGCTTGATGACAAGCTGTAGTATTCCCCAACGTTACAGTGCTTGCAACTAACACATGGCACATTCAATGCACCACTTTCCAGCTCACATGTGGAGTCCCAAAATCAGACCAGACTATGGCCCTTATCCTCCAACAGAAAGTTTCCACAAAGCTCACCCCATCAAGCCCTAACAAATCACCCAAAAAATCAGAGTGAAAATGCACATTCTATGCAACTTGGAATTTAATACCCCATGATTCTGGGGAAAAGATATATTTTCACTGCTTAAAAGTGCAAAAGACTATGAACCTTCAGCACCTACTTCTCAGCAAATTAAGGAAAGAATGTGTGTGTCTTGTTTCTCACTGCACAGCACCACAATAGCTATAAACATGTACTGGCACACCCTACACAACTATTCATATATATTCCACAGCATTCACTCCATGAATGGAAACCCAGCAACCTAATACTTTGGTGATATATAGACAGACGTACACATAAAACACAGACTGACGCACACTGGGTATCTGTTGCAATCCACTGTCAGTAACATGACAGCAGAAATATACTCAAATGAAAAAAAAAATGTTGGTGCAAATGGCTGGCCCACTGGTTGAAGTGACCCCTTCTATTTCTGCTGACCTAAATTCTACAGCAGTTCCAAGTACTGGAGGGCCAGCCAGAAAGGGAGTGGAAAAATAAGGATATGCATACTCGCCTCTCCCTAGAGAGATTTTAGGTGCAATTACAAAGCTGAATTATGCAAAGATCTAAAGCTCTGTCACTTGAACATAAGGCTATGGATACTCAGTGCAGCAGTCACAATGCAAAAAATATCATGTTTGTGTAAAAAGCCCTCAAAAGTTGGTCTAGCTTATGTACCCAATCCATACATCAACATCCAAATTAATGGGCACACAAGCTGTTGGAAGACCCACCGGAGTTCCAAAACACTTGTGTATTTTTGGAAAGGAGCATGAACTGTCCACAAGTCAGTAAATCTTGCATTTCACTGTAGCTGTACACCAATAACTAAGAGCAAACAATTTTCCTGTGTTACAATGTTAGAACTGGCACTATAAGTCAGAAAATGGAGGAAATGCTGCACTTACAGTTTTGCTGCTGAAATGGTGAAATAAGGTTCCATGCGACTAATCAAGTGACAATTCAGTCAATAATCCCGTGGCATTTACTGGAAAATCAGTTTGATTCTCATTATGGCAAAATTACTGCAATCATTTACTTATTTCAATATCCCCCACCTCAAGAAAGAGCTCAGGGGTCCAAAGCTGATCTACTTCATAAACAAAACTATGCAAGTAAGAAATCATACAAGTCACAGTAGGCCAAACTCCCCACAAGTGTAGCTCATATTACAAAGTCATGCGTCTGGAGCATTTCTCCCCGGGTCGCCACTGAAAACCGGCTTAGTTCAAAGTCGGACTTTCCCGGTAAACAAATGTTAACTAAAATAAAAATAAAATATTCCAATGGGGGCAATAATTTAAATTGGAAACACATGACTAACTGCAGCTATGCATGGGAAAATATACAGCAACGCACATGTTGAGGTATGGATACAGTATAAGTGCTGCTGTACCCATCTATGAATACTACCAACATGCAACAATAATGCAGGCACCAGTTGTGTGCTGTACCTCAAGTGCTGCTGAAACAGCATACTCAATTCAGCTGAAGCAAGCAGAGCACCCCCATTACTGTAATTCTCCTGAGAGACCACCAAATATTTATTTGACCATGACAACACACTCCACAGACCTACTAAGCACCTTTCCTCCAACCGGGTGACCACAATTCTCAACATCTGCCATATGGATCTGGTTTTGACCAAGGAATTTTCTTTATTTTGAAGGCCAGCTATTCTAACAGGTGAGTGGGTTGTTCATGTGGGCTTCTTGCACCCCAAGCTTTGCCAACTTGGTAATGGTCTACTGGGAGAAGCACTATGTATTTAATAGTCCCGTTGCCGAATGTTGGTCATTCTATATTCGTTTCCTGGACTATATTTTTATCGTCTGGGATGATTCTGCCAAAAATTGAATGAATTTCTCAAGTATATCAATGGTAGTACATCTTTTCTGAAGTTTACCCACATGCTTGATCATGATTCAATGGCCTACTTGGATATATTGGTAACCAAAGATTATTTGAGAAATTGTTTTTGTTCCATCATCTACCGTAAAAAACCTTTTTCCATCTCTTACCTCCACCATTTCAATAGTTGGCATCCGCAATTTCAAATGAGGTCTGTGGTCAAGGGGCTTTTGGTCAGACTTGCTCATATGATTTCTGATGATGGTAAGTTCACTGTTGAAATGGGTCTACATTATAAGAACAAAGTTTTACAACTTCAAAGACCATATGGGCAAAACCATATGAGCGAAGTTGTAAAACATAGAAACCAAAATACAAAATGTAGAAATAAGAAAAAAACTAACCTGATCACCCCCTGCACCCCTACACCCCCTGCTACTTAAATATACCAACTAAGAGTTTGCACTACGTTGAAGTAAAGGTAAAATTCCCTACGGCGATCTCCGTTCACACTTGCAAGGTTTTAAATATCCGACCATTTGGTGTCGCCCATATGGTGCTCGAATATTTAAAACTTCATTCTTATAATATAGACCCTGTTGAAATAGACAAACTGATTGACATGTTCAGTAAAAGAGGTTACCATCATGAGTTATTGGCCAGTATTAAGGAAGCAGTCCAGGGTAAGAGGACAAATGTTTTTTTACAAACCGCTACTGCCTGTTCCTGGTGGTCTCGAACTAATGACCATTTGGCTGGTAAGATCTTGTGAAAGAAACCATCAATTGTCCCTTTTGAGCGTTCACTAATAGTCACCTTTTCTGTTAACATCTATGATGTAGTCGACACAGTGCGTAATTTTTGGACAATTGCGATGAGTATCAATGAAGGCAAAGTATTGTTTGGTGCCAAGCCATAGGTTGCATTTAGAAGGGGCAAGTGTTTTAAGAATCTTTTAGAAATGAAATGTGATGTAAGTTGTTCAAGTAGACCAAAGGGAATGTACAAATGCAATCATTGCAATTACTTTCAGCATATTTTACTGTGTGACTCATTTTTCTTCAGGTTCAGGAATAGAAAATTTAAGGTAAAAAACACTTCAATTGTGTATCCAAGGGGGTAGTATATGGAGCTCTTTGCCAATGTTGTAAGACATTCTACATTGGAATGACTAGTCATAAGTTGAAAAAGAATTTATGAACACTTAAATGACATCAAGAAGGGAAGAAAGTACAGTTGTGTACACTTACCATAAATGTAGATGTTAGAGTGTGTTCACTGTTGCAGTCATCACATCTTGGGTTATCCTGCCAGCGGTAGCCCTCAGTTGGCCAGAATACCAGAGGCTTAGTATTTCTGCATTGGTTGCTGTCGCTCCAGGACTGACGTCCGGTCATCAGTGGTATAAAATCAGGCAGCCGACGCCATTACATCAGTTTTTCTGGCCCCAACTGTCAGAAGCCCCCAAATAGGGAGCTAGGTTATGGTGGAAGAACACCACCAGTAGAAAGTAAATACCAAAAATTCCCTGTAAGGAGAGAGGGAGAGAGAGGCAAGGGGGATGGAGGGTGGGAAACCAAGACTGCAACAGTGAATAAACTTGAACATCTACATTTATGGTAAGTGTACACAACTGTACTATGTTCTTTGTGTTTCACGTCATCACACTTGGGTTGACTCCCAAAGCTGAAGAAAAGTGTGGAGGTAGTCAAAAAGACTGGGGGCTGGCTAGGAAACCTGCAAGACTGCAGTGACAAAGCCTGCCCTGGATTTGGAGAAGATAGGCAGGTGGTAATGCTTGGTAAAGGTATGAACAGAAATCCATGTTGCAGCCTCCAGGATGCCCCTGGTGGGGACCCTCTGAGAAAAGCTGCAGAGGTGGAGGTTGCCCTGGTGGAATGCGTCCTGACCACCTTTGGGGTGGTTTCCCATGCTGTTTGTAGCAGAAATGGATGCAGTGTGCTATCCATTTGGAGATTGTTTAAATATGGCCTTGCCTTCTGCCCCTGCTGTGAAGCTGACTAGCAATTGGTCAGTTTATCTAAAAGATTTAGTCCTATCCAGATAGAATCTGAGCTGTCTGTCCACATCTAGAGAGTGCAGAATCCTTTCCCCCTTGTTTTGTGGGTTAGGGAAAAAGGTGGGCAAATGAATGGATTGGTTGAGAGCCACACTGGACACCACTTTAGGCACGAAGGATGGGTTAGTCTTGAGGGAGACCCTGTCAGCATGGAAAATTATGAAGGGATCTACAGCCATGAGTGCTTGTAGCTCTGAGACCCTTCTAGCTGAAGTGATGGCCAGAAGCAAGGCTGTTTTCCAAGAGAAGAATTTTAACTCTGCTGAAGCTGCAGGTTCAAAGGGGGGGGGTAGGGTGAGCTTTTCCAACATAAAGCTAAGGTCCCAAGCTGGGGTAGGAGCTCTTCTGGGTGGCCTTAAGTTGTTAGCCCCTCTTAGGAACTGTTTGATGACAGGGTGTGAGAAGAGAGGTGGTTCTGCGCTGTAATGAGCAGAGATGTCAGAGGCATGAATTTTAATAGAAGGGAAGGATAGATCCCTGTGTAGTAGGTCTGCTAGGTAATCCAAGATGAGAGGTTGTGCTGTTTCAGTTCCCTTAGCCTGGATCCAGGTGCAAAATCTTTTCCACTTGTCAGCATAGGATTTTCTAGTGCTGGGGTGTCTGGCCTTGCATCCAACATCCAGGACTTGTTTGATTAGGCTGGCAGCTGGAGGAGACATCAGGGAATAAGCCAGGCTGCCAGGTTCAGAGTCTGCAATTGTGGATGTATGAATTTTCCATTCTTCTGGGTCAGGAGTGTTGGGATCTGAGGTAGGTGCCATGGTGGCAGGGGTGACACGCTGCACAGCAGTGGGTACCAGTGCTGGCGTGGTCAGTCTGGGGCAATCAAGACTGCCCTTGGTTTTTCCTCCCCTTGAAATGAGTGGTAAAAATGCATAGAATGAGAGGTTTACCCATTGGAAGGATAATGTAGGTCTAACAGGTTTCTGCTTAATTTGTCTGCCAGAGAGTTTAGTGAGCCTGGCAGGAATTGTGCTAGCAGGTGCATTTGCATGGCTGAGGCGATGTGCCAAAGGGTCAAGGCGAGCCTGCAGAGAGGATAAGAGTGAGTCCCTCCCTGCTTGTTGATGTACCACATCACCGTGGTGTTGTCTGTTTTGATCACTAGAGGTCCCGGACAGAGTAGTGGGTCTGAAAGCTGTCAAGGCGTGCTGAACAGCTAGCATCTCTTTTTGATGTGCAGATGTATTTTATTTGGGCTCCAATGGCCCTGAATGCACCTGCCATCCAGGTGTGCACCCCAGGCATAGTCTGATGTGTCTGTGGTGAGGGTCTGTGTGGTGTGGGGTTGTGAGAAGGGATGTCCCTAGTTGTGGCTGCATGCTGCTGCCCACCAAAGAAAATCTTTCCTTAGACAGGGTATCATAGGTATGATAGTTTCCAGGTCTTGAGAGTGTTGGTACCATTGTAGTTTCCTCATATGCAGTCTGGCATATGGAATGAGTAGAACACAGGAGACCATGAACCCTGCAGCTTACAGGATATTCCTTGTGGATAACTGGGTTCTGGTGGCTAGCTGAGAGGTAGGCTTGTTTTTCTGGAGTAAGGAATGCCATCTGGGATGTTGTGTCCAAGCTTACTCCCAGGAATACAATTTGTGTGGGGATTAGTTTTGATTTATTTTCATTGATAGTATACCCCAGTGAGGTCAGTAGGTCCTTTACAAAGGTCAGGTGCTGCAACAGCTTTTCCTGACTGTCTGCCTGAATCAGGCAATTGTCTAAGTTGGGGTAAATTTGAATATTTCTTTGTCTGCAAAAAGCAACAGCTGGAGCCAGGCATTTTGTGAAAACTTTGGGAGCAGTGGATAAGCCAAAGGGAAGCACAGAGAACTGAAAGTGCATAGATCTTGCCCTGAAACTTACACATTTCCTGCAGGATTCCCTGACTGGGATGTGTAGGTAGGCCTCTTTTAGGTCTAGGGTGGCTAACCAAGCATCCTTGGGAAGCATAGAAAGAAGCTTCTGGAAGATGAGCATTTTGAATTTTGGTATCATTAGAAAGGTGTTTAGAATGGATAGCTCGAGGATTGGCACCAGGTTCCCTCTTTTCTGGGTACCAGGAAGAGTCTGGAAAAGAAACCTTGGCCTATCTGGTCTGCAGGAACATGCTGTATTGTCCTCATGGAGAGCAGGGAATGGACTTGCTTTTTTGCTCTCTGTCCACTGGTTTGGAGGAAGATCTGGGAACCCTTTTGGGGTTGGCAGAGTGTGGAAATAAAATTTGTATCCCTGGGACACTATGCTGAGGACCCATTGATCGTTGGTAATAGAGGTCCAGTTGTTTGCATGGAAGGAGTTTTCCTTCTAGGGACACAAGCAGATGGGCAGAGGTAAGGGGTGGAGGTGTAAAGTCATTGTGAGTTCTTACCATAAGGGGGTGGCTAAGAGGAGGAACTCCATTGCTTAGATCTCTGCATTCCCTGGGACTGCTGTCTGGGGGGTCTGCTTCCCCTGGGTCTTGGATGAGCTGGTCTGGAGGGGGCTGGAAAGGACCAGTGCTTGGAGGGGTAATGCCTACTGAAACTCGGAGGCTAGACCTGTAAAAAGTCTAACTAACTGCACAGATTTAGCTTTTTCTTCCATCTTTTTTTAAGACCTCTTCTGCCTTGGTGCCAAACAAATTGTCTTTGTTCAATGGTGCGCCCAATAATTTCGATTTGACATGGTCTGGCAAGGTCTGTTCCTTAAGCCAAGCATGCCTTCTAAGGACAGAACCAGTGACTGCTGCCATGGAAGATGCTTCGAGGGCATCAAAGCCACATTGCAAGGTGTGCTTAGTAACTTGGCTTGCAGAATGCATACGCTCTTGTAATTCTTTATTTTCTGCACAAGCAGGAAAGAATATATTTTTTGTTTGAGGAGTTCCATGGTGTGCTGCTATTTCAGCATGTGGAACTGACAATGCAGTGCTCTAATAAGCAAGAGTTGCAGAGGTGTACACTTTTTTACCCCATCTGTCTAAAGCTCTGGAATCCCTGTCTGAAGGGGTGGGATTCTTAGCTGAGGTTGCTTTAATTCCTTTAGGTCCTTGGGAGATGACCTCTGGGTTAGCAGTAGGATTTTTGAAAAGGAATTTGAGAGAGTCAGGGACTCTGTAGTACCTGTCAGGTTTCCTGGGAGCAGGAGGAAGGGTGTCAGGAGTCGAACTGGATTCCATAAAAACAACATCCAGGACAGGAGGAATGGCTAAAGGTCTGTGCTGTGGTAAATCTAAGAATTTCCGGAGTCTCTTTTTTAATGGAGGATAGTCCTGACATTCCCATTAGAAATGCTCCCTTAAAGTATGTAGGATTTCACCAAATGAAAAATCCTCAGGAGGAGATGCACAAGGAATGGATTCCTCTGCATCAGAATCCTCATAAGCAGAGAGGGGTTGCATGTCTTCATATTCAGAAACCTCAGGGTCATCGGACTCCAGTTCAGATAAAACTACTGGGGACAAGTCTCTCTCTTTTGGAAGTGGTAGACTGGCTTCCCCTATCAAGTACAATAAGGTCTTCCACTATTTTAAGCATTTGAGATTGAGGCATGGAAGCAGGTGCCTGAGCTTGGGTCATCGTTTTTTTAGGCGTAGTTCGTACCCTGGGCCTTAGAAACGTGGTAGTTTTAGAAAGAACTGAAGATGCAAAAGAAGTCATCAGTTTGTGTCAAGTATCGGTAGTGTGAAGAACTTCCTCGGAAGCCGGTGCCTGCTCAGCGGCTCCGGACCCATCCAAGGTAGAGACATACGCAGGATCCTTATTCGAAGTGTCTCCCGGCATACCGGACTCCGAACAGGTCTCGGAAGCAGCCTGCGAATCCACAGAAGTGGGCATCAGGGGCTGCAAAAGTGCCTCAGTGAGAACCGGAGACCTGACGACTAGCTTAACAGAAGAGTCATCTGCAGTTTTGAACTTGTGCGGTCTCTGTCTTTATCCTTATGTTTTTTTGGAAGATCGGTAGTCGGATGGCTTACCGAAGCCTTATTGGAATAAGAGGACTGACATTTAGCTAAATATTTAGCTACAATAAGGGCCCGACGACGTATAGTTCTGGTGTTGAACAAAGCACAAAAACGACAGTGAGGAACATCGTGGTCTGGGCCTAAACAGGTGACGCAGTAAGAATGGAAGTCTTGGTGTTGTATTTGCTTTCCACAGGCGATACAACTGTTAACTTTTTCTGACATCGGTTAGAGCAAGAAAAAAGTACTTCGCTTTAGAAGACTTCAACTTCAAATCAGAAATGAAAACTCAGGTAGCGGCCGACCAGCACTCGTGTGAACTGCTTCTGCTTCGAGCTCCTTGGCAAGAAAGACTGATGTAACGGTGTTGGCTGCCTGATTTTATACGACTGACATCAGTCCAGGAGCGACAGCAACCGACAGAAATACAAAGCCTCTGGTATTCGGGCCGACTGACTGCTTCCCCTGGCAGGATAACCCAAGTGTGATGACTGCAACAGTGAAACACTAAGATCACCACCAATGCCTTGTCCAAGCATATTTCAGCTTTCCTGACCACCACTTCAAGTTTGTAGTGCTGGACTATATGGAATGGGATGCAAGGGGTTTTAGCACAGAAGAACATCTCAACAGAAAGGAATTAATCTGGATTTTGATGTGTGATGCCCTTACTCCCCCTGGGCTTAATAACTGCTGTTCCAATACCCCAATCCAAAAATTGAAAAGTACAGGAGGGTAAATTTGTTGTACATACATCATTGTAACATGTTTGGCACTGTTTTTTCACTTATACACACTGTTTCTAACTGTCATTATATTTTTAAGTTTTTAATTAATTTAATTATTTTTTAAACATTATTTGTATTGGTCAGTTCTACCCACGACTACAGGATGTTCCTTTACATTGTGTGGTTTATGTGACTGCTGCAGTTCTGATGAAGTCTTGATGCAAGACGAAAGCGCTTATTGCTGTTTTTGCTCAATAAATCTTTGGTGGTTGCTACTAGCTGTGTGGTTTATACTGGACTTGGGTGCTCCCTGGATCTCCATCAGTTTTTCTCATTTTGTTCCTGGTTTCTCTTGTTTGATTCTAGCAAAAATACATTTGGACACAGACAGGGTATGCACATCAAGCAAGCAGACAAGAAATAAACCACTAGAACAAAGTAATGCTATGCAGAAAAACATAATGCTGCACCACTATACTACGTCCATCTTAGCACTGTTCAATTTCTTTCATGTGCAGTTTAAGGTTAATACAACTCTTCCTTCCCATCACTTTATTAAGCAGACCTTAAACACTTCTTTCTATTTTCTTTCCTATAGAAAGACTATGGAAGGATCAGCGCAAGTAATCAAGGTTCTACAATGTATTAAACGATTTCTAGAAATCATGGAATGCCTGTTGCAAAGTGTGACTGCATGGATCAAAGAACTCTGTGGTGATCTTTATTCAGAGGACTACATTTCTCAGTCTGTTTTTTTATTACAACAAAGCAGTTTCTTCTTGAACTCATGATACTCCCAACAGAGTCAAAATGAAGATAATAAGAGCATCATTGGAGTGTACAAGCCTTTACATTCTGAGCAGCAGTGTGGGGTGGAAAAGGTACATTTGTCATTAAGCTTCACCATGGGGCCTCAATTGGGCTAGTAAAGCATGCACACTGATCCAGTATTCAGTTAAAAGCACTTCCTTTCCCCAAAGCAGAGGAAGCAGCTAAAAGTGAGCGGTCGCTGCAACACCAAAAAGGCCAGGCAAGCAAGGAAATAATCAACTCCACAACACACAGTCCTTCCTTCAAACAATGAAGCTGCCTGCAGCCCTAGGGTATCCACAAGAGAGGTCAACCCTAGGGTCATGAAGGTCACAAGCAGAAAAGACAATATAGAGTGACTGTCAGCTGAAGTAAATCAATGAGTTCCTTATTAATTCAATGCACAGACATGCCCATGGTAACCCTGTCTATCGGTTATGTTGCAAAGAAAAAATATTCTTAGACTAAAGAACCCTTTGCTTTAGTTTGTTTTGGAGCACTTTCTTTAAGGGGAGAATGTTACAATACCACATGTATATTTATACTGCAATAAATGTTACATACATGTCATTTCAAATGGGCTACTCTCATTCTCATTATATGAGAGCAACATCTTTTACTGATGGACATCTAATTTACTTTCTTAGAGTGTCTCAAACAAATAAGCTTCTAAAACATGGGAAGAAAATGCTGCTTCCTAACAATTACTAAGTTGTAATTTAAATCCATTTCATACAAGACAGTAAAATAAACAAACCACAAACTGGGAAATATGTTTCCATTAAATTTTGTTTTACTGTCACTAAAATTTTTAGCTCCTCACTAAAATTTTTAACTCCTCACAATCTGCTGCATCACTCAGTGACTCATAAATGGCAGCCAAGTGTGCTTTTTGAAGATTAAAAGACAAGGCTGCATGCTTTTAAACTACAGTCATGACGATGTTAAATAAATTGAACTACTAAAGTACCAGAAGTGCTGGGTTTATGTGTAACCAACCTACTTTCAGTGCAAGTTATGCTGTGTCTGAATAGACTACAAAGGACTGGTGTTCTTGCTCATCAACAAAGTCTGTGCTCAGTACTGGAATTTTTAGTACTACTGGTACTGGTCCCAGTACAGTAAACCTGTTCTCACTACAACTGCTGCAGGTTCTAGCTTGGCAAAACTGCTCTCTGGTGAATTCCCTACAGCTGTTGAACATAATTTGACAAGCCTGTCATTTGTACTGCCACTACAAGGCGTAATGAAACAAACATGCACTCACTACCAGTGTTCTTCTTCTTTCGGCTTTTCCTGGTTAGGGGTCGCCACAGCAGATCACCTGTTCGCTCAAGATTGGCAGTGGAGTTTTAAGGTGGCGAGTTGCCAGCCTGGCGCCCAACCTTCCACAGAAGGCACACACATGCACGCACTCATGCCTACGGCCAATTTAGAGTGTTCAATTGCTAACCCTATTTCAACAAAGTTGATAGGAGTACCACTGCTTGTAGTCATAGTCCAAGTTTGCTATCAGTGTTATTGCAGCTGGTCTTAACTAAACAAGCCTGCCACCAGTAGCTCTGCTGGTTCTTATCAAGTCTGCTCAAGAGTGCTGATGCTGCTGGTCTTAGTGAAACAATCCTCCTATTAAAACAGATGCACATCCTGGTGAGACAACAAGTCACTCTGTACCACTGCTGGGCAAATGAGGCATGCCCGCTATTAATATCAATGCTGTAAAATGTAATATTTATTTAACATTTGTTAACCGGGAAAGACCAACTTGGAACAAAGACAATTTTCAGCAGTGGCCCAGGGAAAAACATTCCAGATGCATGTCTTTGTAACATGGGAGGAAACTGGAGCACACAGAGGAAACCTACACAAATGCAGGGAGTATATACAGACTCTGCAGAGAAGGCACTCCAGTCGAGAATCGAACCAGAGAACCTCTTGCTGAGTGGCAACAATGCTACCGCTATACCAATGCTCCGTCCAATATCAATGGCAATATTAATACTGTAAAATCTGCCTAGTTTCCAAATTTAAAACCAACACTGTAGGACGCCTCCATTCCTGCCCTCTACCCTTTCTTTAAATAATGCTTCCAAAATGTGTACGCACACATGCACACACGCGCACAGACACGCGCGCGCACACACAGACGCGCGCACACACGCACACACACACACGCAAGACACACGCACACACACACACAAGACACACGCACCCGCACACACAAGACACACGCACACACAAGACACACGCACACACACACGACACACACACGACACACACACACACA
Organism: Protopterus annectens; assembly: GCF_019279795.1. Classification (NCBI taxonomy): domain Eukaryota; kingdom Metazoa; phylum Chordata; order Ceratodontiformes; family Protopteridae; genus Protopterus; species Protopterus annectens. The sequence continues at coordinate 1,309,134,569 of NC_056741.1, read as the reverse complement.
CACGCACACACACGCACGCACACACACGCACACACACACACACACACACACACACACACACACACACACACACACACACACACACACACACACACACACACACACACACACACACACACACACAAGACACACACACACACACACACACACACACACACACACACACACACACACACACACACACACACACACACACACACACACACACACGCACACACACACACACACACACACACACACACAAGACACACGCACAAGACACACGCACACACATACACACACAAGACACACGCACACACATACACACACAAGACACACGCACACACACACTTTGCTGCCCACATCTCCTCCTCAGTAGAGAAACAAGCACAAAGGAGGAAATTCAACAAACATTAACAACTTTAGACCTATGGTAATCTTATCTCCCCTTGCCAAAATACTTGACAAAATGTATTCAAAAACAATTGCTAGACTATCTCCTGCAGGAAGAACTTCTATGCCCCTACAACATGGCTTCCATCCTTCCCATAGTAGTAGAACTGCCCTTCTATCCTATACAGATACTTGTCAATAAAGCTAGAGATAATGGCAAACTAGTCTCTTCCTTATTTCTAGACTTGTCTAAAGCCTTTGACTCAGTTTGTCAAAGCAAACTTCTACTTCAAATGTCCTCACTAGGTCTCTCTCTCAGCCCACCCTTCTGTGCTTCAAAAGCTGTCATTCAGTAAAATGGCACTCCACACACACTCTTTACCTCCCAGTCATAACCAATGTACCCAAAGACTCTATCCTTGATCCCCTCCTCCAACATTTTCACAAACAACCTCTATACTTCCACACAACATGCCACCTTAATACAAATACGCACACGAATGCAATCTCTTTTGCACATCTGACAACATGGTACACCTAAAAAAAAAAATTACTCAGGAAGCTTTAACAGCCACTGAAACATGGCTTTGCAACTTACAACTTATGTTCAACCCAAAAAAGACCAAAGTTCTACTTTTTTCTCCCAAATACCTCTTATGAAAAAACTAAAATTAAAGCCCTCTCTCTTGATTATGCAACTACTGAAGTAATTTCTCATAGCAAACTATTAAGTGTGATAGACTATAATCTTACACTTGACCTGCATATACAAAACTGTGTAAGAAAAACTCAAAACTAGGGATGCTTTACATAGCCAAAACAACTCTCACTGGCCACTACTTATCTCTTCCCCACTTTTCTTTATGGTGCTTCCATTCTTACTAACATCCAGGCTTCACAAAAATTAAAACTTGAACAATGATGTAACAAAGTTGCTAAATTTGCAGGACAGACTCCTTTCAGAACCCACCACTGTATAGCACACAAAAGCCTAAATTGGTTAGAACTGCCACATCAGCTAACATATATACAACGTCTTACCACCGATAAAATTATCCAGCATCCAATCTGCCTGTCCAGCACTAAAAAACAAACATTCTACACAACTGCATTTACAGTCAGTCACTGCTATCCAGTGACCAAAAACTCCAGTCTGTCTACAAGCCTAGCAAATCTGCTGGTCATTGTCTGTATCCGTACAAGGTTGCCAAGGACTAGAACTCCTTACCTGTATCCATCAGGTCTATACCCCACATTCCATCTTTCAAAACCACTCAAAGATTCCTAGCCAAAATTTGGCTCTGTTCTTGCTCAAATCCAGGATAAACTATATCCCTAAATGTAAATAAGTATTTTTTCATTCCTTATACTTTCTTACTCTCCCTTCTTCACTTACTTCCTACTGATATTCTCTTCTCTGACTTCCTCCCTAAAGATACCATAAACTTGTTTTTCCCTCATCTCATATTGCAATTCCTATTTGTATTAGACTAACTTATCTTTACTTTCTCTACAAACTGTCTAAAGTTTTTCCAGTTATTAAATGATTGCCATATATCTTGCATCAATTTTTAACCAATGCTTTTAAATGATGTTGAACTTGTTACAATTATTTAAACTGACTATTTTTATTTTTGCAGATTATAAGATTGTTCTTAAAATGTTTTGTAATAATTCGGAGCTTTTCTCCACAGGCCTCCACCGAAAATGGGCTTCAACCCAGTCAGATTTTCCCGGTAATTAAATGTCAATAAATAAATTGTCTTATGGCCACCAAAATATATGTCCACAAGGTAATGTCCTCCCTCTCCTACAAGTATTCTGAAGACTACAGTATGAATGCTCAGGCTCTTTTATGGGTCACAGGCAACCTGCTATGCTTTCCCCAACCATTCTTATGTGCATACTACTTTCCTTTCAGTCTTAACTAAAGTAATTGTTCACATGAGAACCTCTATCATTCACAAACAAACTAAAACATTCCCCACATTCCCCATTCTGCAAACCTTAGTATTCAAGCTTAATTTGTCTAAATCAAAGCTAGGGCTGTAGCTTTACAAATTAATGGAACCAGGCGAGGTATCTCCCCATCAGAACAGGATTTTCCTCAATTCGGTACAAGTTTTCCTCACAGAAACAGTGAGAAGAGATGTTAAAAAGGTTGCTAACCGTAAGATTCACGAAATTTGTGATTCGATAAACAAATGAACTTAAAGACCTGTAAGATATTACAGCACCCTGAAAGCCACGTAAACTGATGGCAGGAGAGGTCAGGTAGTGTACAACCTCTTCCAGGACTGCCAAACCTCTAGGCAAAATTAATAGTTTGGAACAGTAAGATAATTACCACTCTCAGGTGAAATACATGCCAGAGGTGTAGGAGAAGGCTTCTACCATGTAGAATAGGACATTATCCAACCATAACACAGCCCCTCTCCCAGACTACATTAATGACATTATGCAATTGCTTACTTTAGGTGAAACATATCCTTTTCAAAAAGTGATTTTACATAAGACACTATGTTAATATAAAGTTTCAAGTGTTTTCTGGGTGGTGTATTTTTAGTGTGGCAGGGCAGTACTGAAACTTTAGAAATTTTTTTTATACATATATTGATTCTACTACTACACCTTCTTGAAGTTTAAACCTGGTTATTCAAAAATCAGATATTAATATATACGTTAATATCCAAGAAAATTAAGATAATACAACAGACACTAGAATCTATAGAAAACAAGTTTAAACTGCTGGATATTTACATAACACTAGTATGCCCCCCCCCATATATATATATATATATATATATATATATATATATATATATATATATACAATGGCATTGTGCTGAGTCAGTTCTTTAGAGACAGTCGGCTAAATACAGATATATCTGACTATCAGACAGCTAAATGAGATGGTCACGGACTTTAAAGATAGGGGTTATAGTACTAAATGGTTAGAATAAAATAAAAAATGTTGAGTGAAAGAGATAGCCTAGGTAGACCATATCTCTCAGGTATAGAAGAAAGTCCATCTAATGAAACTGTAAATAATATGGATAGCACTTCCAGAAATAAGCTTTGATACATCATGCAATATAATGAGCATACAAATGGGGTTAAACAACTTAGAAGACAAAATTTGTCTACACTATGTAGATCTGATGTGGTTACAGACATTGTAGGTTCGTCACCTAGTTTGGCGTTTAGGAACTGTAGGAATCTGAAACAGCTCCATTATAAAGACCTACAACTGAGCTTTCAAGAATGCTATAATTAAAACTAAAAACACTGTGCCTTGCTATGATTGCCAGTTTTGTCAGTATATAAATAATGTTTTTGTACACCTTAATACAATACATTTTACTTTCATGCATTTGCCACTTGTAAAATCAAGAATGTAGTTTACTTAACCACCTGTGAAAAATGTACTTCATTTTATGTTGGAAAAACTGAAAGGATGTTCACAGGTTCATACTAGGCTATCTGCCCTAGGGCATTTATAAGCCTAGCCAGAATGTGTTTGGCTTTCGCCACCCATTTTTAATTTATTTTGCTATGCCCTTTTTCGAGGTTAGTATACTGTGCCTCTGTCTAACAGTGACACAGAAGTGATACCCGGGGTAAACCTACGATCTCCCATCCACTCATCAAGATTCCTCTTGAATAGAGTCAATGAGGGACTCTGCCTAACCTGGACTGGGATTTTATTCCAGAGTGAAGGGAGCCTCTGGGTTATGAATCTGTCCCTCAGGCATGTCCTATTTATTTCAGTGCTGAGGTTCAAGTCTCTCGAGCGCGTAGCTCGATGGGATTTGGATTTTCTGAGGTGCAGCATGTCCATTAATTCCGGGTTGGACATGGCTTTATACATCAGGCACAGATCGCCTCTGAACAGGCGGTATGCCACTGAGTAGAGCTGGAGTTTCTTTAACCGGGCAGCATATTGCATCTGTTTGAGCCCTTTGATCCTCTTGGTGAGGTACTTTTGGGGTCTTTCCAGTTGCTGCAGGTGACTGTTTCAAAGAAATCAACCAGGTTTAAGAGGCAGGATCTGCCCTTAACAAAGCCGAACTGGGTAGGATCCAGTGTCTGTAGGTCCCCAATATCTTTATTTATGAGGTCCATGATGATCCTTTCCATAGCTTTGCAGACCAAGCTAGTCAGGCTTATGGGGCGATAGTTTCCAGGATCCGTTGAGGCACCACCTTTATGGAGAGGGACCACTGTTGCTGTACGCCACTCTTTGGGCACATATCCTGTAGTAAGGCTGAGATTGAACAGTAGTTTTATGTTTGGGTTTAGCTCTTCTTGGAGTTCATGTAGGACGCAGCCCGGGACACCGCCTGGTCCCATTGATGCTGTGTTTTTTCTTTGGAGAGGGCTCTTACCTGAGCATCTGAGATGTCAGGGGCAGCACTCTGCTGGGATAGATATTTGCCTTTTGGTGGGCAGTTTGCACTGAACGTGTCAGCTAGGATGTTGGCAATGTCTGTGGGTTCAGTGCATTTTGTCATTTTGGACTAATTCTGAGCATATCTGGGAATTACCACCCAGGTTCCTAACATAACTAAAGAAAGCCTTGTGATTATCCTTAGTGTCCTGTGCAATTTTTCTCTCGAAGCTGGCCTTAGACAATTTTATGAGTGCCCGTAGTTTTTTGCTAATACTGATCAGTGATGCCTTCCCTTTTTGGGATTTTGCTCTATCATTTAGTAGCTTCCTCCTTCTATTGTATAGTTTGTTTATGGCTGGGGTCCACCAGACAGGACGTCTGCCTTTGGAGGATTGGGTCTTGGTTTTATTTGGGATTGCATGATCCATGCATTCCTGAAGGTGTTCATAGAATGCGTTTATAAAAGGATTCTGCGGTCTGGGCCATATTTTCCACAGGCCCGGGGACTTTGAAAGATTCCACCTCGGTTTTGAGGAGTGTGAAATTTGCTTTAGAGAAATTTTTCACTGTGGTTTTCTGGGCAGGGGGTGGGGTCGGGATGTGAATATCCAGTGAGATTAGTTTATGGTCTGATCTTACCAGTGAGGGATACACTTCTGGTCTGGAGCATAGAGTCCCCATGTTGGTGATGATCAGGTCCAGTATGTTTTCCCCTCTTCTGGGAGTGGTAACAAGTTGTTCCATAGCATTTGAGTTTATAAATTCTAGGAATCTTTGGGCTAGGGTGTTGGAGCTAGAGTAATGCTCCCAGTCTATGTTTGGGTAGTTGAGGTCGCCCAATATAATGGTGTTTGGAGAGACCTTCGTATTTTCCAGTGTTCTCAGGAAGGCCGAGTGGGGTTCCTGGGTTTGGGAGGGTGGTCTGTAACAGGCTATAAACTGGAAGGCAGTTTTACCCACTGTTAGTTGCACATGGATAGTCTCTGATGCTTCGTGCTTTGCCACCAACCTGGAGGTGTGGGTATCTTTGATGAATATCGATACTCCCCCTTCCTTTTGTGGTTCGATCCAAGTTTTGGGGCCGAAAAGCATGGTATGAGGTATAACCTGGTAGTGCTGGGGTGCTCTTGGGAGCCCTGAACCAGGTTTCTGTTACTGCACAGATATCGTTCTCCATGCTAAGGAGAGTTTCGAGTGCGTGCATCTTGTGGTTTAGACTCCTGCCGTTGAGTAGCATTACTCAGTTTCTTATCCCCTTGTGATACCTATGGAGGTGGGTTTGCCTTTTGAGCCTTGCCTAAAAAAGGCACTATGGGGGTAGCAAGAGCCTTTGCCAATATCCAAAAGCCCAGGGGTGAGAGGTGCAAGCCGTCCCTAGCGAAGCATCGTGGCTTGTCGAGCATATCATCCCAAGCTGACAGGCATTGGATCCCCTTTGAATGACACCAGTACTTAAGCCAATTGTTGAAATTGATCATCTTGTCTTCATATTGTGGCATCATTCTTGGTGAGGGTAAGATGCTACTCAAGGTCAGGGTCATACCGGCCTGGGCTACATGCTCAGAGAGCTCCTTTATGACTCTTTTCATGGAGTCCAGGGAGGTACGTCTCAGATCATTCACACCAGCATGGACAATGACTGAGTCATATTTGTACTTGCCTTGGAGTGACCTGAGTGCTTGTGTTATGTGGCGTATCCTAGCGCCCGACAGGCTGCTCACCGTGACCCTCTCCTCGTTCAGCCTGGTGAGCGGGACGTCAGTGTGCCTGACAATAGAGTCACCTATTATCAAGTGTATCAGGTGTGTTGTTTAGTCTTAAGGGCTGTGACTGTTCGGCACACTGGCTTTGTGAGATATGTGTTGCACGTGTTTTGTTTTGGGGTAGCGGTTGCTTGGGTGTCTGCTTTGGAGGTCTCTGCTGCTTAGGCAGATCTTTATTTAGAGCCTCCAAGTATGTTTTTGTGTGATTATGTGTTTGGTTTGCTATCTTGGCAGGTCTAGGTGAGACTGGAATTGTAGCGAGTGTGGTTTCCTTCTCCTCCTGACTGGTTATGCCAGTACTGAGTTGAGAGAGCTTAGCCTCCAGTTTGGCTATATGGTTGCATCTCTCACATGGGTTGGAATTTGTTGGGAGGAGGAGAGGGTTGTCTGTGTACATGAGTCAGTTGTAACATTGCCTCAAGATTCCCAGATTCACCAGCTGGACCAGAGAGGAGATTGACAACTGACCTTTGGACATGCTAGAATAATATTGGGAATTCCTTAATAATTGAAAACAAGGGCCAGTGGGGAGTGAGGGTGTAGTGCTTTTAATTTTTAGTGCTTACTTATATAAATTGCTTTAGTGAGCAAGTGCCAGGTAACTTAAGTGCAATGTGTTACAGGTAACTTAAATGCAAAAACGACAAACAGTAACTTTCTTTCAAGTGAAACAAGGAAATAAGTACAGTAAGCAATGCAGATATCACTAGTGATCCACAGAAGTGCTGAGAAGCCGCGTATTAGGTGGAATTAGCGTTCCAGGGAAATAACAAGCAAACAACAAGCATATAAACAAAGCTAGATTCAGCAGGCCTGGATCTAGTCTATGCTACAGCAAACAAGGTGTACCAATTTCAGTAAGATACAGTTCAAATATTCAGGCACTATAAACCTTTAACCAGAAATTCCCAGCTCAGAAGGGCAGAGTCCAGCCTCTTCTCCCACAAGAGTGCAGACCACGAACCTTCTTAATGTAAAATAACTGGCCTGAAGCCCAAGTGCTTAAACCAGAACTAATACACTTTAAGAATAACGGACACTGGGCTCTCAATCAGCAGTTCCCAACTTAGAAGGATGAAAGCTACCTGTCCTGCCACCACAGTGCATGCCACAAACCTTCCTAATGTAAAACAACTGGTCTGAAGCCCAAGTGCTTAATCCAAAAGACTTAGAATGATAGCTACACTTTAATCAAGTTACTACCAAGCAGTAATAAATACAATTGAATACTTTATTAAAAGAAAGGATAGTCCAACATCAAAATGACATACATAGGGAGGTGGAGAGTAATGGTAACTAAACATATAAGTTTAGATAAAACGCATAGTTTTACATTTAGGGTTATAAAAAACACTGAAAAGTATTAGCGGAGGAAATTTTGGGATGAATAGTGAGAATGTTGAATACAGATGGATTAACTTCTTTCAAGCAGATGTGCCCCCTGGGCTGAATGATACTGAGTTTAAACCCCGTTCTCAAGTGAAGATCTCTTTTTCCATGAAACAAGTACTCAATTGTTTATTTTATTGTTACTGCTCTTATATACTGGTTTGAATTTGTTAGTGTGGTGTATATATGAAAATGTGTTTTAGCAGGATTTTAAGCACTGAAGAGTTTTATCTCGAAAGCTTCACTATTAAACTTATTTTTACATCATTTTGTGAGTTTCTTTCACTTTTTATTTTTAATATAAAGGTTCAGAAGTTAGTTCAACTTATAACACTTTTATGCATTAGGCAGACTAATGTCAAAATCTTTCCTAGGCTACCAAACCCTCCCCTTTTAAAACTCTATAAATAGGACTTCTCTCCTGAGCTCAGTTATATCAGGCAAAAGAGGAACACAGAACCACAAAGACAGTGACCTCTATACTACATCAGCAAAAGGAAAAGTACAGCTGTGTACACTTACCATAAATGTAGAAGTTAGAGTGTATTCACTGTTGCAGTCATCACACTTGGGTTATCTGCCTGCAGGTAGCCCTCAGTCGGCCTGAATACCAGAGTCTTGGAATTTCCGCTTCAGATGCTATTGCCTCATCCATGACTTCTGGTCATCAGGGGTATAAAACATGCAGCTCATACCATTACTTCAGTTTTTCTTGCCCCAGATGTCAGGAGCCCCCAAAAAAGGAAGCAATCAAATGCTGTGAAACACCTCCAGTAAAAAGTAAATACCATTTCCATAAGATATGACCAAAAAAGAGGACAGGTGGAAAGTATAGAAAGACAGGGGGCTGGAGGGAGGGTAACCAGGACTGCAACGGTGAATACACTCGAACATCTACATGTATGGTAAGTGCACACAACTGTACCATGTTCTTCGTGTTTCACTGTTGCAGTCATAACACTTGGGTTGATTCCCAAAGCTGAGGAAGGGTGGAAGAAGTCAAGAAGTAGTAGGGCTGGCTAGCAGGCCTTGTAAGACTGCTGTGGCAAATCCAGCTCTGGATTTGGAAAAGATAGGCAAGTGGTAATGCTTGGTGAAGGTGTGTACAGAACTCCAGGTTGCAGCTTCCAGGATGTCCCTGGTAGGGACTCCCCTGAGAAAAGCTGTAGAGGTTGAAGTAGCCCAAGTGGAATGGGGCCTGATCCCCTGTGGGGTAGGTTTTCCATGGTGTTTGTAGCAGAAATGAATGCAGTGTGCTATCCATTTAGAAATGGTTTTTTTCAAAATGGCCTTGCCCTCTGCCCCTGTAGAAAAGCTGACCAGCAGCTGGTCAAATTTTCTGAAAGGTTTAGTCCTGTCAAGGTAGAACCTGAGCTGTCTGTGCATGTCCAAGGAGTGCAGGATCCTTTCCCCTTTATTCTGAGGATTAGGAAAAAAAGTTGGCAAATGGATGGATTGGTTTAAAGCCACACTGGATACCACCTTGGGCATAAAACATGGTTTAGTCCTGAGGGAAACCCTGTCCGCATGGAAGATAATGAAGGGTTCCACAGCCATAAGGGCCTGTAACTCAGACACTCTTCTTGCTGAAGTGATGGCTAGCAGTAAGGCTGTTTTCCAAGAGAGGAATTTTAACTCTGCTGTAGCAGCAGGCTCAAAAGGGGGAAGCATGAGCTTCTCTAGTACACAGGTAAGGTCCCAGGCAGGAGTGGGAGTTCTCCTTGGGGGTCTTAAATTGTTAGCTCCTCTCAGGAGCTGTTTGATCAGAGGGTGAGAAAAAAGGGGTGGCTCAGTATTGTAATGAGCCGAGATGGCAGAGGCATGAATCTTAATTGATGAGAAGGTGAGGCCCTGTGGAACAGCTCTGCTAGATAATCTAGGATTTCAGGCAAGGAGGGCACGGCTGTGTCCTTCCCTTGAGACTGGCTCCAAGAAAGTACAGTTGTGTACACTTACCACAAATGTAGATGTTAGAGTGTATTTACTGTTGCAGTCATCACATTTGGGTTATCTGCCTGCAGGTAGCCTCAGCCGGCCTGAATATCAGAGTCTTGGATTCCTGCATCGGATGCAGTCTCTTCCATGACGTCAGGTTGTCAGGGGTATAAAACATGCAGCAGACGCCATTACATCAGTTTTTCTTGCCCCAGATGTCAGATGCCCTCACAATGGGAAGCAATTATATGTTATGGTATCCTTCCAACAAAAAGCTCAAATACACTAAACAAGAAGGAAAGGTAGAGCCAAGAGAAGTCAGGGGGCTGGAGGTAGGGTAAACAGGAATGCAACAGTGAATACACTCGAACATCTACATTTATGGTAAGTGTACAGAACTGTACTATGCTCTTTGTGCTTCACTGCTGCAGTCATCCCATTTGGGTTGATTCCCAAAGCAAAGGAAAGGAGGAGGTAGTTCGAGAGCATTAGGGCCAGCTATTAAGCCCTGCAAGACTGCAGTGGCAAAACCAGTTCTGGATTTAGAAAAAATAGGCATGTGGTAATGCTTGGTGAAGGTATGTACAGAGCTCCAGGTAGCAGCTTCTAGGATGTCCCTGGCAGAGACACCTCTGAGAAAGGCTGTAGAGGTAGATGCAGCCCTGGTGGAATGTGACCTTATCCCCTGTGGGGTAGGTTTGCCATGGTGCTTATAGCAGAAATTAATGCAATGGGCTATCCACTTAGAAATGGTTTGCTTTGAAATGGCCTTCAACTCTCCCTTGCAGCAAATCTAACTAGCAGCTGTTCAGATTTTCTGAGAGGCTTAGTCCTGTCCAAATAAAATCTAAGTAGTCTGTGCATGTCCAAAGAGTGGAGTATTCATTTTCCTTTGTTTTGTGGATTCAGGAAAAAGGTAGGCAAATGAATGGACTGATTAAGGGCCACACCAGACACCTTGAGCATAAAGGAAGGATTGGTCCTGAGGGAAACCCTGTCTGCATGGAAGATAATGAAGGGCTCCACTGCCATGAGGGCCTGTAATTCAGACACTCTTCTTGCTGAAGTGATGGCTAGAAGGAAGGCTGTTTTCCAAGAAAGGAATTTCAACTCAGTTGCAGCTGGCTCAAAAGGAGGAAGAGTGAGCTTTTCCAATACAAAGTTAAGGTCCCAGGCTAGAGAAGGGGCTCTCCTGGGGGGGGGGTCTTTTTTGGTCCCTCTGAGGAATTGCTTTAGCATGGGGTGAGACAAGAGGGGTGGGTTCAGTATTATAATGTGCTGAAATGGCAGCGGCATGAATTTTAATAGACGAGAAGGATAGGCCCTTGTGGAGCATTTATGTTAAGTACTGAAGAATATGAGGTAAGCTGGGTACCATTCATCCCCTGAGTCGGGCTCCAGAAACAGTATCTTTTCCACTTTTCAGCAAAGGATTTTGTAGTACTAGGCCTCCTTGCCTCCAGAATGACATCTAGCACCTGCTTACTGAAGAATGCTATTGGACAGCTCAAGGAATTAGCCAGGCTGAAAAATTCAGGATTTGAAGCTGAGGGTGCAGAATCTGGCCCGCCTGCTGGGACAGCAGGGAAGGGGTCTGAGGCAGGTGCCATGGTTCCAGCATTGTCATACTGTGCAAGAGTGGGTACACCACTGCTGGCATGGCCAGACTGGTGCAATTAGTATTGTCCTTGGTTTGTCCTGTTTGACCTTTAGCAGAACCTTCGAGAGGAGAGGCAGAGGGGGAAAGGCATAAACTGTGAGGCTTTCCTAGGTAAAGGACAGGGCATCCACTTTCCAAGCTTGACTGTGGGAAGTCCTTGTGCAGAATTTGTCCAATTGTTAGTTCTGTGGGGAGGCAAACAGGTCTATATCTGGGGTCCCCCATTTGTTCCTCAAGAAGTTGAATATTTTTGGTTCCAGTTTCCATTCGTGTGGGTCCATGAGACTTCTGCTTAGGTCGTTTGCCAGTAAATTTAGATTGCCTGGCAGGAATGAGCTTGTAGGTGCACTTGGTAGCTCAAGGCTGTGTTCCACACAGCCATGGCTACTCTGCAGAGAGGGTACGAGTGGGTTCCCCCCTGCTTGTTTATGTAGAACATAACTGTGGTGTTGTCTGTCTTTACCAATAATTGTCCTGGAAGAATGTGGTCCTTGAAGACTGTCAGGGAATTCTGTACAGCTAACATTTCTTTTTGGTTGATATGCAGGTGCATCTGTCTCGGGTTCGATTTGCCCTGAATGCACTGCCCTGCCAAGTGAGCCCTCAATGCATAGTCTGCTGTTAGGGTTTGGATGACTTGGGGTAGAGTGAATGGGAGCCCCTTGTTGTGGTAGCAGGCCTCTGCCCACCAAAGGAACTCTGTCTTTACACAAGGAATGATGGGAATCATTGATTACATGTCCTGAGAATGTTGACACAATAGGCTTTTTAGGTGCCATTGCAGTTTCCTCATATGCAGTCTTGCATATGGGATTAGCAGGATGCAAGAGGCCATGAACCCCAGGGCTTGCAGAATTTGCCTTGCAGATAGCTGGGTCTTTGTGGCCAGTAGTTTGAAGTAGGTTGTCAAATAAACTTGTTTCTCTGGAGTGAGGAAAGCCATCTGGGAAGTTGTATTCAAGCTTGCTCCCAGGAATACAATTTGTTGGCAGGGTACTACGTGAGATTTCTTTTCATTTATGGTGTACCCCAGTGAGTTTAGAAGTTTCTTTACGAATGCCAGATGTTTTAATAGCAATTCCTGGCTTTCTGCCCGAATCAGACAATCGTCCAAGTATGGGTACATTTGAATATTTCTCTGCCTGAAAAAATGCAATGGTTGGAGCTAGACACTTTGTTAATACCCTGGGTGCAGTAAATAAGCCAAAGGGAAGTGCAGAGAACTGAAAGTACATGCAGCCTGCCCTGAAGCGTAGGTATTTCCTGCAAGATTCCCTTATTGGAATGTGCAGGTAAGCTTCCTTTAAGTCTAAGGTTGCGAACCAGGCATCTTTGCCTATCATAGGAAGCAGCTGATGAAGTGTTAGTATCTTGAATTTTGGGAATTACCAAAAAGTGTTTAGAATAGAGAGGTCCAGGATAGGATGCCAGGAGCGGTCTTTTCTGAGTACCAGGAAAAGCCTCGAATAAAAACCTTGTCCCCTTTCTTCTGCTGGGACAGGTTGAATAGCCCTGATGCATAGGAGAGAGAAAGTACAGTTTTGTACCTACCATAAATGTAGATGTTTGAGTGCATACACTGCTGCAGTCACTACACTTGGGTTATCCTGCCGTCAGGTGTTCCCCAGTCGGCCTGAGTTCCAAAGTCTTGGTCCGGCATCGGTTGCTGTTGCCTCCTCCCTGACGTCAGTGCGACAGGGGTATACAAGTTGCAGCCGACGCCATTTTCTTCAGTTTTTCTTGCCCCAGATGTCAGGTGCCCCCAAATAGGTAGGCAATTCAAATTGCTAATAAAACATACATAAGAAAAGCAAACAACAACTTTCAGTTACCAGCAAATACTCCCCCATAGGTAGTAAAGGGTAGAAGACATAGGTACATACCAGCAAGTAAGAGGGGAAGGAGGGAGGGTAACCTGGACTGCAGCAGTGTATACACTCAAATATCTACATTTATGGTAGGTACAAAACTGTACTATGTTCATCGTGTTACACTGCTGCAGTCATTACACTTGGGTAGAATCCCAAAGCTGAGGTAGGGTGGCTGGTTCTATAAGGCATTAGGTGTGGCTATAAGACCCTGCAGCACAGCAGTGGCGAAGCCAGCTCTGGATTTAGAGTATAAAGGCAGATGGTAATGCTTGGTGAAGGTATGCACAGAACTCCATGTTGCTGCTTCCAAAATATCCTTGGTAGGTACTCCTCTGAGGTAGGCAGTTGAAGTGGCTGTTGTCCTGGTGGAGTGAGATCTAATGCTGCTAGGTATAGGTTTCCCATGGTGTGTGTAGCAGAAATGTATACAATGTCCTATCCATTTTGAAATAGTCTGTTTTGAAATGGCTTTTCCCTGTGCTCCTGCAGTATATGCTACCAATAATTGCTCATATTTTCTGAAAGCTATGGTTTTGTCCAAGTAGAAGTGTAACTGCCTGTGAATGTCCAAAGAATGCAATAGTCTCTCCCCTTTATTCTGTGGTTTTGGATAAAAAGTTGGCAAGTGAATAGTTTGGTTTAGAGCCACACTTGAAACCACCTTTGGCATAAACGTAGGGTTAGTTCTTAAAGACAGCCTGTCCTGGTGGAAAATGAGGAAAGGTTCCACTGCCATTAGTGCCTGTAATTATGAAACTCTTTGTGCTGATGTTATTGCCGGGAACAGAGCAGTTTTCCAAGAGATATATTTTAATTCTGCTGTGTTAGCTGGCTCAAAAGGAGGTAAAGTTAATTTTTCCAAAACAAAGTTGAGGTCCCAAGTTGGAGTAGGTGCTCTACGGGGTGGTCTTATGTTTTTAGCCCCTCTGAGGTACTGTTTTAACAAAGGATTAAAGAAAATTGGTGGATCCATGTTGTAATGAGCAGAGATGGCAGAGGCGTGGATCTTGATGGATGAAAAGGAGAGGCCTTTGTGCAGCATCTCAGTTAAATATTGTAGTATCCGAGTAATGTTTGGGACAAGAGGGTCAAGCCTGGTTCCAGACAATCTCTTCCATTTATCCGAATAGGCTTTCCTGGTACTAGGCCTTCTGGTCTCCAGAATGACATCCATAACAGCTTTGGGGAGAGGCATTGCTTGCTTGACTAAGGAATTTTCCATGCAGCTAGGTTTAAGGTCTTTAGCGGACTGTGAAATATCTGATTGTTGTGCTGAGACAGCAGATGTGGGACTTGAGGCAAAATCCAGGGTGGTTCTTGTGCCAAGTTCTTTAAGATTGGGTACCAGTGCTGACGTGGCCAGTCTGGTGCAATCAGGATCATCTTTGGCTCTTCTTGCCTGGCTTTTATGAGTACCTTTGGAAGGAGAGGTAGTGGTGGGAAAGCGTATACTTGTAGGTTTTTCCAGCTGAATGAGAGGGCATCCACTTTCCATGCTTGTGGATGGTAACTCCTTGTGCAGAATTTCTGTAGCTGGCAGTTCATTGGGGATGCAAACAGATGTATGTCCGGGCTCCACCATTTCTGTGTTATCATTCTGAATATTTGTAGATTCAATTCCCATTCGTGGGGATCCATGATGTTTCTGCTTAAGTCGTCTGCCAGTGTGTTTTTCTCTCCTGGCAGGAATTGTGCTTGCAGATGAACTTGATAGTTCAGGGCTGTGTTCCACAAGGTCATGGCTCGTCTGCAGAGGGGGTAGGAGTGAGTGCCCCCTTGCTTGTTTATGTACCACATAACTGTTGTGTTGTCTGTCTTTAGTAATAGTTGTCCTGGATGCAGCAGGTCCTTGAAAACTATAAGAGCATTTTGTACAGCTAACATCTCTTTTTGATTGATGTGAAGATGCCTTTGTTCTGCGGGCCACTTGCCCTGAATACATTTTCCTGCCATGTGTGCTCCCCAGGCGTAATCCGATGCATCTGTTGTCAGTGTTTGCCTGGCTGTGGGTTGAGCAAAAGGCTGTCCCTTGTTGAGGTGACAAGCTTGAGCCTACCATCGAAACTCCTGTTGAAGGCAAGGAATTAGTGGTATAACTGTTTCCAAACTTTGACAGTGTTGAGACCATACAATCTTTAGGTACCATTGTAGTTTCCTCATATACAATCTGGCATATGGAATTAGTAGTATGCAAGATGCCATGTAACCCAAGGCCTGCAGAACTTTTCTTGCAGGGAGTTGGGTTTTTGTCGCCATCAATAGAAAGTATTGAGTCAGTTGTCCTTGCTTGTCTGGCGTGAGATAAGCCATCTGGGCCGTTGTGTTCAAGTTGGCACCCAAGAATATTATCTCTTGTGAGGGCACTAGTTTTGATTTCTTTTCATTTACTGTATACCCCAGGCAACTTAATAACTTTTTTTTTACAAACGCCAGATGCTTTAGAAGAATGTCCTTGCTCTCTGCTTGAATCAGGCAGTCGTTCAGGTACAGATAAATTTGAATTCCTTTCTGTCTGCAAAATGCAATTACTGGTGCCAGGCACGTTGTGAAGACCCTGAGCACAGTAGATAAGCCAAAGGGCAGCGCAGAGAATTGATAGTGCATTGAACCAGCTATGAATCTGAGGTATCTTCTGCAGTTTTGTCTGATAGGGACATGCAGGTATGCCTCCTTGAGGTCCAAGGTCACGAGCCAAGCTTTCTTGCCCAGCATGGGAAGAAGCTGCTGCAGTGTCAACATTTTGAATTTTGGAACATCCAGGTAAGTGTTTAGAGAAGAAAGATCCAGAATGGGCCTCCAGGCTTTGTCCTTTCTGGGAACCAGAAAGAGTCTTGAGTAAAATCCTTGTCCTTGCTCCTGTGGTGGTACCTTTTGAATAGCTCTCATTTCCATGAGTGCTGTAATTTGTTTTTGAGCCTCTGCCCATTGATTTGGTGGCAGATTTGGCATTCCTTTTAACCTTGGCAGAGTGTGAAAGTGGAACCTGTAACCTTGAGATACAATTTTGAGAACCCATTTGTCTTTGGTGATCCAATGGCAATTGTGATAGAAAAGTGCCAGTTTTCCTCCCAAGGGAGCTGCCAAGAGAGAGCTGTTTGGCAGCTGTAATGGGAAGTCATTGAGGCTGCTTTTTATATGGTTGGGGCCTGTCTTCCCCTTCTTTCTGGCCTGGTGCACCCCATTGTTGAGGCCTGTAAGGACCTTGTGGTGGACCTCTCCCTCTTGGACATCTGTATCTTCCCCTTTGAGGTCTGTCTGTAACTGGAAAGGACCAATTCTTTGTTGGCCAATTTCTGCTAAATCTTGGAGGCTGAACCTGTAAGAAATCCTTCGCCATTTGCATAAGTTTTGCCTTAAACTCCATTTTCTTTAATACTTCTTCTGCCTTAACTCCAAATAACACATCCTGCTGCAAAGGTGCATCCAGTCATTTTGCTTTAACATGATCTGGTAACGTATGTTCTTTTAACCAAGCAGGCCTTCTAATGACAGAGCCTGTAACTGCTGCTCTACAAGAGGCCTCTAAAGAATCAAAACCACATTGCAAAGTATGTTTTCCCACTTGTTCAGCTGCATGCAATAAATCCTGCATTTCTTTTAAATTAGGAGGATCTGAATCTGGAAGCATTTTTTGTTTAACTGAGACATCAAAAATTGCTGATATTTTAGCATGTGAAACTGGCAATTTAAGGCTCTCATTGCTAAAGTTGCAGACGTATATACTTTCTTTCCCCATCTGTCTAATGCTCTGGAATCTCTGTCAGAGGGAACTGGATTTTTTGCTGATGCGGCCTTAATCACTTTGGGTCCCTGAGAAATAGTTTCAGGGTCAGCAACAGGGCTTTTATACAGACATTTGTGTGAGTCAGGGACTCTGTAGTATCTGTCAGGTTTAACTGGGGCTGGAGGTAAGGAATCAGGATTTAAGCTGGATTCAGTATACACATCATCCACAATATCCAACACTGGCGGAATAGCAAGGGGTCTGTGTTGAGGTAATAAAATGAAGTCTCTGAGCCTTTTCTTGGATTCTGAGTAATCCTGGCCTTCCCAATGGAAATGCTCCCTCATGGTATGTAAGGTTTCCCCAAAGGAGTAGTCCTCAGGCAGAGAGGCTGATGGAATTGATTCCTCAGCATCAGAATCCTCATAAGGGGGTAAAGAATATCCTAGGTCTGAGGATGAATCTGAAAAAATGGACACCTGGTCGGATGAGTCATAGTCTGCATCCTGTCTGGGCCTTTTATCTGGAGAGGGATGGGACCCCCTGATCAGAGTGATTAGGTCTTCGGCCATTTTGAGCAATTGTTTCTTAGTTTTTAAAGGAGGCTTAGACTTAGCAGAGGGTTTAATGCTTAACTGAGTAGGTCTGAAAACGCCCTCTGAAGCTTCGGGTTGCTCAGCTAATCTGGATCCCTCTGAAGGGTTAGTTTCGGTAGGCTGAAAAACTTGTGCGTCCGAAGGTTCAGCCATCTCCACGTGGGAGTCGGAGGCGGCCTGTGGTTCTGCAGAAGCGGTCATCAGGGGCTGCGAAGGCACCTCGCTGAAAACCGGAGAACCGGCGACCGGCCTAGTAGAGGCTTCGTCGTCAGTTTTGGGCTTCTGATGCCTGTCCTTGTCTTTGCGCTTTTTATGTACTCCGGTCGTCGGAAATTCCGACGGCATGGTGTAATTGAATTTTCTGCCAAAATAATCTCGGGCAAAATCAAACAGACGTTTAATAGTGCGCTTGTTAAACCTAGCACAAAACCGACAACCAGTGACGTCGTGGTCTGGGCCTAGGCATGGGATACAATAGGAATGGAAATCCTTATGAGGTATTTGCTTCCCACAAGAAATACAGTTATTAACTTTTACTAACATCGGTCTGAGGCAAGAAAATGTTTCCCCAACGGGGTACTTAGCTTTGTAGAAGACTTCGGTTCAGGATTCAGAATGAAAATCTCAGGAATCTGCCAACCGGCACTTGCGAACTGCTTTTGCTTAGGGCACCGAGCGGCAAGAAAGACTGAAGAAAATGGCATTGGCTGCATCTTATATACCCCTGTCGCACTGACATCAGGGAGGAGGTGACAGCAACCGACATCGGACCAAGACTTTGGAACTCAGGCCGACTGGGGAACTGCCTGACAGCAGGATAACCCAAGTGTAATGACAGCAGCAGTATAACACGATGAAGATCCTGCTGTTGAGCCTCTGCCCACTGATTTGGGGATAGGTCTGGCCAACCATTTGGGGTTGGTAGGGTGTTGAAGTGAAATCTGTAGGCTTGGGAAACTATATTCAAAACCCATTTCGTCTTGGGTAATGAGTTCCCAGTTTTTTACATGCAGGGTGAGCTTTCCTCCTAAGGGAGCAGGCAGTTGAGCAGGGCTTGGAAGGGTTAAGGTTAAGTCATTGTGCCATTTTCCCGTAGGGGGTGTCTTACTATTCCTTGCTTTGGAAGTGGGAGCCCCCCACTGTTTAGGCCTGTGCGTAGCCTGAGACAGTAACCTTGGTGGTCTGCTGTTCCTGGGTTTGGACTGAGAAGGCCTGGAAGAGGCTGGAAAGGACCAATTCTTTGAAGGCCAATGTCTACTAAATCTGGGAGGCTGTACTTGCAGGAAATCTTTAACAGTTTGCATAGATTTTGCTTTTTCCTCCATCTTTTTGTGGACTTATTCTGCTTTGTTGCCAAACAGGCAGCCTTGGTTTAAGGGAGCATCCAGTAATTTAACTTTAACATGATCTGGCAAGTTTTGCTCCTTAAGCCAAGCATGCCTTCTAAGTACAGACACGGTGACAGCAGCCCTGCAATATGCTTCTAAAGAGTCAAAACCACATTGCAAAATATGTTTACCAACTTGTTCTGCAAAATGCATCAACTCCTGTAATTCTTTGTGTTTAGCACAGATAGGAATCAACATAATTTTCTGTTTAAGTAGTCCCATAACAAGCTGCTGGTATTTTAACATATGAAACTGGCAGTTTAAAGCCCTAATGGCCAAAGTAGCAGAAGTATATACCTTCTTACCCCATCTGTCCAAGACTCTAGAATCTCTATCAGAAGGGGTAGGGTTTTTGGCAGCAGTAGCCTTAAATGCCCTTTGGTCCTTGGGAAATGGTCTCTGGATCTGCAGTAGGATTCTTGAAGAGGAACTTGAGAGTCAGGTACTCTGTAATACCAGTCAGGTTTTCTAGGAGCTGGAGGTAAAGTGTCTGGGGAAAGGCTAGATTCCAAGAAAGCATCATCCACAATGTCCAGAACAGGCGGGATAGCTAAAGGCATGTGTTGAGGGAGGAGTAAAAATTCCCTAAGCCTCTTTTTGGAGTCAGAGCAATCCTGGCTTTCCCAGTGGAAATGCTCCCCAAGAGTGTTCAAGGTTTCACCAAAAGAAAAATCTTCTGGAGGGGAAGCAGAGGGAATGGAATCATCTGCATCAGAATCCTCATAGGTAGATAGAGGCAAATCCTGGTAATCAGAAGAAACAGAAATATCAGATTCTTGATCAGAAGAATCAGAATGAAAATCAGTTCTAGGTCTCAGAGGGGGAAGGGTGGCTTCCCCTAATTAAGGTAATAAGGTCTTCAGCCATTCTAAGCATTTGTTTTTTTAGGCATAAGGGCCTGAGCATGTGGTTTGTACGTCTATTTTCTATGCATGGGTCAGGTTTTAGGCCTGGATGAAGAAGATGGCGACAGTTTAAAATGCAAGTCTGTAGGCCTGAATACACCCTCAGAAGCCGGTGCCTGCTCAGCGGCTCTGGACCCATCCAAAGTAGAGACATCCGCAGGTTCCATAGTCGAAGAAGCATCTCGTGGCATACCAGACTCCGAATGGGTGTCAGTAGAGGCCTGTGAATCTGAAGTAGCGGGTAAGTGCCAGAGTACCGGCGGACTGGCGACTAGCTTAACGGAAGCGTTGTTGGCAGTTTGGACCTATGCAGTCTGTCTCCGTCTTTATCCTTACGTTTTTTTCAGAATAAATCGGTAGTCGGATGGCTTACTGAAGCCATTTCTGGACAGTTATACAGAGTACCAAAATAATTTGTGGCAAATATAGACCGAATAACAGTTCGGGGGTTGAACAAGGCACAAAACCAACAGCAAGGAACGTCGTGGGTCATGGTCTGGGCCTAAGCAAGGAAGGCAGTAAGAATGGAAATCCTTATGAGGTATTTGTTTCCCACAAGTTAAACAATTATTTACTTTGTCTGACATCGGCTGAGGCAAGAAAGAGTCCCCAACGGGGTACTTAGCTTTTTTCGAAGTCTCTGGTAGCTGAAATCTCTGGATCTGACCGACCGGCACTTGCGAACAGCTTCTGCTTTGGGCACCGCGCGGCAAGAAAGACTGAGGAAAATGGCGTCGGCTGATGCTTTTATACCCCAGACGCTCTGACATCGGGGAAAGTGTGACATCAGCCGAGGCCAGACCCAGACTTTGGAATCCGGCCGACCGAAGGGCTGCCTGAGGCAGGACAACCCATATGTTATGACTGCAGATGCATCCTTGAAGGACATCGTCGTGGTCTGGGCCTAACCAAGGAATGCAGTATGAATGAAAATCTTTATGAGGCATTTGCTTTTCACAGGCAATACAACTGTTAACTTTTACTGGTATTGGCTAAGAGCAAGAAAAAGGATATCCAATGGGGTACTTATCTTTTTTGAAGTCTTTGGTTCTGAAACTCGAAAACGAAAATTTCAGGAGTTGGCTGACGGGCACTTGCGAACTGCTTCTGCTTAGGGCACTGCGCAGCAAGAAAGACTGATGTAATGGCGTTGGCTGCATATTTTATACCCCTGATGACCTGATGTCATGGAAGAAGAGACAGCATCCGACACAGGAATCCAAGACTCTGGTATTCAAGCCGGCTGAGGGCTGCCTGCAGGCAGATAACCCAAATGTGATGACTGAAACAGCGAAACACGAAGAACATCAGTATCTACTCCACTTTTCTGAACAGGATTTCCTAGTACTGGGCCTCTTGACCTCAAGGATAACATCCAACACCTGTTTGCTGAGGGCTGCTGGTGATGTATTCAGGGAATAAGCCAGGCGGTCAGGTTCAGGGTTTGCAGCTGAGGATGCAAAATCTGTCCCTACTGTTGGGACAGTAGAGAGGGGGGTCTGCTGTAGGTGCGTCAGACTGCATAGGGGTGGGTAACAGTGCTGGTGTGGCCAGTCTGTTACAATAAGGATTGTCCTTGGCCTGTCCTGTTTGATCTTGAGGAGTACCTTTGGAAGGAGGGCAGAGGGGGAAAGGCATAGACGGAGAGGTTTTCCCATGTGAAGGATAAAGCATCCACTTTCCAAGCTTGGCTGTGGGGAATTCTGATGCAAAATTTGTTTAGTTGATGGTTTTGGGGGGACACAACAAGGTCCACCTCTGGTGTCCCCCACCTGTGTATTAGAAGTCTGAATGAGTTTGGTTCTAGTTTCCACTCGTGTGGGTCCATTCAATTTCTGCTTAAGTCGTCTGCCAATTAATTTTGTTTGCCTGGCAGGAATTGAGATTGCAGGTGCACTTGACTGATTAAGGCTGTGTTCCACAGTGTCACGGTTAACCTGCAGAGTGGGTACCAGCGAGTTCCCCCTACTTGTTTATGTACCACATAACCGAGGTGTTTGTCTGTCTTTATCAGGAGTTGTCATGGCAGGATAAGTTATTTGAAGGCTGTCAGTGCATTTTGTACAGCTAACATTTCTTTTTTATTGATATGCAGGTGAATTTGTCCTGGGCTCCATTTGCCTTGAATGCATTTGCCTGCCTTGTCAGCTCCCCATGCATAGTCTGACGAGTCTGTTGTCAGAGTTTGGATGGCAGGGGGTTGTGAGAAAGGGAGTCCCTTGTTGTGGTTACAAGCCTCTGCCCACCAAAGGAACTCTGTCCTTAGCCAAGGAATGATAGGAATCACTGCTTCCAGCTCCTGGGAATGTTGACATCACAGACTTTTTAAGTACCACTGGAGTTTCCTCATATGCAGTCTTGCATATGGAATCCGTAGAATACATGAGGCCATGAACACTAGGGCTTGCAGTATTTTTCTTGCAGATGGCTGGGTTTGGGTGGCCAGTAGTTTGAAATAAGTTGTTAAATAAACCTGCTTTTCTGGAGTGAGGAATGCCATCTGGGAAGTTGTGTTCAAGCTTGCTCCCAGGAATACAATCTTTTGGCTGGGTACCAGATGCGATTTCTTTTCGTTGATGGTATACCCCAGAGAAGTTAGGAGTCTCTTTACAAAGGTCAGTTGCTGAAGTAGCAATTTCTGACTGTCCGCCTAAATCAGGCAATCGTCCAAGTACGGGTAAATTTGAATATTTCTCTGCCTGCAGTAAGCAATGGCTGGAGCCAGGCACTTTGTGAATACCCTGGGTGCAGTAGATAAGCCAAAGGGAAGTGCAGAGAATTCATAGTGCATAGAGCCTGCCCTGAAATGTAGATATTTCCTGCAAGACTCCCTTATGGGGATGTGCAGATAAGCTTCTTTTAAGTCTAGTGTGACTAGCCAGGAGTCCTTGGCTAGCATAGGAAGGAGCTGCTGGAGTGTAAGCATTTTGAAGTTTGGTACCACCAGGAAGGTGTTTAGGGTTGGCAGATCCTGAAGAGGGCGCCAAGAGTTCTCTTTCCTGGGTACCAGTAACAGCCTGGAGTAGAAACCCTGCCCCCTTTGCTCTGTTGGCACAGGTTGAATAGCCCTGATACTGAGAAGAGAAAGTATTTGCTTTTGGGCCTCTGTCCACTGGTTTGGAGGAAGGTCTGGCAATCCGCTTGGGGTTGGCAGAGAGTGGAAATAGAATCTGTATCCCTGGGGTACAATGTTTAAAACCCATCGGTCCTGGGTAACATACTCCCAGTTTTTTGCATGAAGGGTGAGTTTTCCTCCTAGGGGTGCAAGTACTTGGGCATGGCTGGGAAGGGTTAAGGACAAGTCATTGTGAACTTTTTCCATAGGAGGGTGGCTTACCACTCCCAGTTTTTGAGGAGGGAGCAGTCCATTGTTTAGATCTGTGCATACCCTGAGACTGTAGTCTTTGTGGTCTGTTGCCCCTGGGTTGGGCTGAGAAGGTCTGGTTGGGACTAGAAAGGACCATTTTTTTGAAGGCCAATGCCTACTGAATCTAGGTGGCTGTACCTGTAAGAAATATTTAACAGTTTGCATGGATTTAGCTTTTGCTTCCATCTTTTTAAGAACAACTTCTGCTTTAGAGCCAAACAGTTTTGGTTTAATGGAGCATCAAGTAATTTTGCCTTGATATGGCCTGGCAAGATTTGTTCCTTCAGCCAAGCACGTCTTCTCAGAACAGACCCAGTGACAGCAGCCCTGCAATATGCTTCTAAGGCATCAAAACCACACTGCAAAGTATGTTTACCAACTTGGTTTGCAGGATGCATTAAGTCTTGTAAGTCCTTATTTTCTGCACAATCAGGAATCAACATTTTTTGTTTAATTAGATCAATAATATGCTGCTGGTACTTCAACATGTGAAACTGGCAATTTAAAGCCCTGATGGCAAGGGTTCCAGAGATATACACCTTCTTACCCCATCTGTCTAGAGTCCTAAAATCCCTGTCCGAAGGGGTAGGATTTTTGGCTGTAGAAGTCTTAATACCTTTAGGTCCCTGGGAAATGGTCTCTGGATCAGCAGTGGGATTTTTAAAGAGAAATTTGTGAGAGTTAGGTACTCTGTAGTATCGGTCAGGCTTTCTAACAGCAGGTGGCAAAGTATTAGGGGTAAGGCAGGACATGGGGAATAGCTGTAGGCCTATGCGGAGGCAAGTCTAAAAATTCCCCCGAGTCTCTTTTTGGACTGTGGGTAGTCCTGGCATTCCCAGCGGAAATGCTCTCTTAGGATATGCAAAGTTTCACCGAAAGAAAGGTCCTGGGGGGGGGGGGGGGGGGGCTTAGGGAACTGACTTATCTGCATCAGAGTCCTCATAGGTAGATAAGGGTAGGTCCTGGTAATCACAGGGGTCAGAGTCATCAGACTCATGGTCTGAAGAATCTGAAGGAAAATCAATTCTTTGTCTTTTAGAGGGGGAAGGCTGGCTTCCCCTAATTAAAGTAATAAAGTCCTCAGCCATTCTAAGCATTTGTTTCTGTGGCACTGGAGCTCGAGAATGTGCTTTGGTTCCTATGCGTAGTGTGAACTCTGGGCCTGAGAAATTCAGTAGATTTAGTTATTAACGAAGTAGTCAGTTTAATACGAACATCAGAAGGTCTGAATACACCATCAGAAGCCAATGCCTGCACAGCGGCTCAGGACCCATCCAAGGTAGACACATCCGCAGGTTCCATAGTCGACGCATCTCGTGGCATACGTATGGGTCTCAGTAGAGGCCTATGAATCTGAAGTAGCAGATATCAGAGGCTGCGAAAGCACCTCACTGAGTATCGGCGAACTGGCGACTAGCTTAAATGGAAGCGTGATTGGCAGTTTTGGACCTATGTTGTTGGTCTCTGTCTTTATCTTTGTGTTTTTTTGGAAGGTCGGCAGTCGGACGGCTTACCGATGCCATTTCGGAATACGGAGAACAACAGCGAAAGAATTTAGAGGCAAAAATAGCCCGAAGACAAATAGTTTGGGGGTTGAACAAGGCACTAAACCGACAGCAAAGGACATCGTGGTCTGGGCCTAAACAGGTGACACAGTAAGAATGAAAATCTATGTGAGGTATTTGCTTTATACAAATTGTATAATTGTAGACAATTGTTAACTTTTTCTGACATTGGTTAGAGCAAGAAAAAAGGATCCCCAATGGGGTACTTGGCTTTAGAAGACTTCAGGTGTGAAACTCGAAAAATGAAAATTTCATGTAGTTGCCAACTGGCACTTGCAAACTGCTTCTGCTTCGGGCTCCCGCACGGCAAGGAAAGCTGGGGTAATGCCGTCGGCTGCATGTTTTATACCCTTGACAACCTGATGTCATGGATGAGGCGACAGCATCCGACGCAGAAATCCCAAGACTCTGGTATTTGGGCAGACTGAGGGCTACCTGCAGGCAGATAACCCAAGTGTGATGACTGCAAAAGTAAAACACGAAGAACATCAGCGGTGAGCAAGTATATGATGAAAATGACGTACTTCCTCATCCAGATGTATCCTTATAATACACACATGACTTTACCTGTTACAAGCAGTACAATCCTCATCAACAGCAGGACAGTCCCAAAGTTCAACCTCAGAGGTGATCTCCCTATTGAGATTACAGTGGCCCTAAAGGAAGACTGATGTGGAGATCATATCCAATTTGCCATTTCTCAAAAAAATAAACAAATAATTCTGTGAAGCTTATGCAGCTTCTGCACAAATTACTAACGCTTCATTTCAGAAAAAAGCCTGAGATGTAGCCACTCCCCTAAAACAAGCTCCAGGCTGACAGGGTAAAGTTGTACTACATCTCTCATGCATTCAGCCAACCATTGAGATACTTGAATTGAGAAAGGTACAAAAACCGGTCTTTCTGAAAAGATCTAGTTCTGAAAAGATCTAGTTCTGAAATCTAAATTATCTGCAGATACCGGTGCAATGGACTAATATTCTCCTTTACTTCACAAGTCTGGAAAGCTGACAGGTAGGTAGACCAAATGGTTGAGAGGTTAGCCTCAGTGGCTATCTTAACCATAAGAGAGAGTGACTTGCCAGTAAAAAACCTCAATCCTAGTGAAATACAAGTTATGGAACATTTAAGGATAAGGCTTGCAATTTTGAAACTTTAGTAGGCGATACCTCAGCTAGAAGACGGCGTTTTCCAAAAAGTACTGTTGTGTACACTTACCATAAATGTAGATGTTCGAGTGTATTCACTGTTCACATTTGGGTTATCCCTGCCAGGGTAGCCCTCAGCCAGCCCGAATACCAGAGGCTTAGTATTTCTGCGTCAGTTGCTGTCGCTTCAGGACTGTTGTCAGTAGTATAAAGTAAGGCAACCGACGCCATTACATCAGTTTTTCTTGCCCTGTCAGGAGGCCCCCCCCCCAAATGGGAGCCAGGGTATGGTGGAAGAACCCCACCAACAGAAAGTAAATACCAAAAAGTTCCTTGTAAGTAGAGAGAGAGAAAAAAAGAAGGGGGTGGAGGGAGGGAAATCAGGACTGCAACAGTGAATACACTCAAACATCTACATTTATGGTAAGTGTACACAACTGTACTATGTTCTTCGTGTTTCACTGTTGCAGTCATCACATTTGGGTTGATTCCCAAAGAAGAGAAAAAGGGTGGAGGCAGTCAAGGAGAGTAGGGGCTGACTAGGATGCCCTGTAAGACTGCAGTGGCAAAGCCTGCCCCTGGATATGGAGAAAATAGGCAGGTGGTAATGCTTGGTGAAGTGTGAACAAATGTCCAGGTGGCAGCCTCCAGGATGTCGTCGGTGGGGACTCCTCTGAGGAAAGCTGCAGAAGTGGGGGCTGCTCTGGTGGACTGAGTCCTGACCCCCTTAGGGGGAGGTTTCCAGTGCTGCTTGTAACAGAAATGGATGCAGTGCGCTATCCATTTGGAAATTGTTTGTTTGGAAATTGCTTTGCCCTCTGCCTCTGCAGCAAAGCTAACCATAATTGATCAGACTTTCTGAATGGTTTAGTCCTGTCTAGATAGAATCTGAGCTGTCTACATATCAAGAGAGTGCAGGATCCTTTTCTCCTTACTTTGTGGGTTAGGAAAAAAGGTGGGCAAATGAATGGATTGATTGAGAGCCACACTGGACAACACTCTGGGCATGAAAGACTGGTTAGTCCTGAGGGAAATCCTGTCAGCATGGAAGATGATGAAGGGCTCCACAGCCATGAGTGCTTGTAGCTCGGAGACTTTTCTGGCTAAGTGATGGCCAGAAGAAAAGCAGTCTTCCAGGAGAGAAATTTTAGCTCTGCTGAAGATGCTGGTTCAAAGGGTGGCAGGGTAAGCTTTTCCCCAACACAAAGTTAAGGTCCCAAGCTGGGGTAGGTGCTCTTCTGGGTGGCCTCGAGTTGCTAGCCTCTCTTAGGAATTGTTTGATCAGAGGGTGTGAGAAAAGGGGTTGCTCAGTGTGGAAATGAGCAGAGAAGGCAGAGGTATGAATTCTAATAGGGGAAAAGAACAGACCACTGTGTAGCAGGTCACCTAGGTAATCCAGGATGAGAGGTAGGGAGGGCTGTGCCATATCGGCTCCCCTGGCCTGAATCCAGGTGCAGAACCTTTTCCATTTGCCAGCATAAGACTTTCCAGTGCTAGGGCATCTGGCCTCACGTATAACATCTAGAACCTGTTTACTGGGGTTGGCAGATTGATCAGTGGTCAGGGAATAAGCCAGGCTGCCAAACTGAGGGTCTGCAATTGGGGATGCATGAATTCTCCTTCCCTCTGGGTCAGGAGGGTTGAGGTCCGAATGAGATGCCATGGTGGCATTGGGGACAGGCTGCGCAGTAGTGGGTACCAGTGCTGGTGAAGCCAGTCTGGAGCAATAAGAATTTTCGTTGGTTTTTCCTCCCTTATTTTGAGCAGTACCCTGTGGATGAGAGGTAGTGGAGGAAATGCATAGACCGGTAGATTGACCCAGGGGAAATATAGGGCATCCACTTTCCAAGCCATGCAGTGATGCTCCCTGGTGCAGAACTTGCTGAGCTGATGGTTGGTGTGGGAGGCAGAGTTCGATCTTCGGGGTACCCCATTTCTGAGTTATTAGGGAGAAGGTTCATTTGACTAGCTGCCACTCATGTGGGTCCAGAAGATTTCTGCTTAAGTGGTCCGCCAGAGAGTTTAGAGAACCTGGCAGGAATTGTGCTAACAGATGAAGTTGCATAGCACAAGCAATGTGCCAAAAAGAGTCATGGCCAGCCTGCATAGAGGGTAGGAGCAAGTCCTTCCCTGCTTGTTGATATACCACATTACAGTGGTGTTGTCTGTTTTGATCAGGAGAGTCCCGGGGAGAGTAGGGGTCTGAAAGCTGTCAATGCGTGCTGGACAGCTAACATCTCTTTCTGGTTGATGTGCAGATGGATTTGCTGTGGGCTTCACTGGCCCTGTACGCACCTGCCATCCAGGTGAGCACTCCAGGCACAGTCTGATGGGTCTGTGGTGAGGGTCTGGGCAACAGGCGTGGTGAAGAAGGTAGTACCTTGTTGTAGGAGCATGCTGCTGCCCACAAAAGAAAATCTTTCATTAGGCAAAGTATCACTGGTATAAGAGTTTCCAGGTCTTGGGAGTGTTGACATCAAAGGCTTTTTAGGTACCATTGAAGTTTCCTCATATGCAGTCTGGCATATGGAATGAGTAGAATGCAGGATGCCATGAACCCTAGAGCTTGCAGGATTTTCCTTGCAGAAAACTGGGTTATGGTGGCTAGTTGAGAGAAGTAGGCTGTCAGGTAGGCTTGTTTTTCTGGAGTAAGGAATGCCATCTGGGAGGCTGTGTCCAAACTTGCTCCCAGGAATACAATTTTTTGAGTGGGGACTAGTTTTGACTTCTTTCCGTTTATAGTGTACCCTAGGGAGGTCAGTAGGTACTTTACAAAGGTCAGGTGCTGCAACAGCTTTTCCTGACTGTCTGCCTGAATCAGGCAGTCATCCAGGTAGGGATAAATTTAAATATTCCTTTGTCTGCAAAAAGCAATGGCTGGAGCCAGGCATTTTGCAAAAACTGTGAGAGCAGTGGATAAGCCAAAGGGAAGCGCAGAGAACTGAAACTGCATAGATCCTGCCCTGAAACGTAGATATTTCCTGCAAGAATCCCTGATTGGGATGTGTAGATAGGCCTCTTTTAGGTCTAGGGTGG
This sequence comes from Protopterus annectens, assembly GCF_019279795.1. Classification (NCBI taxonomy): domain Eukaryota; kingdom Metazoa; phylum Chordata; order Ceratodontiformes; family Protopteridae; genus Protopterus; species Protopterus annectens. Next base: position 1,309,105,457 of record NC_056741.1, on the reverse strand, counting down.
CTAATCAAGCATCCTTGAAAATCATAGAAGAAGCTACTGGAGGGTGAGCACTTTGAATTTTGGCATCACCAGGAAGGTGCTTAGAACTGATAGAGGATTGGGCGCCAGCTGCCCTCTTTTCTGGTACCAGGAAAAGTCTTGAATAGAAACCTTGGCCTATCTGGTCTGCAGGAACAGCCTGCATTACCCTCATGAAGAGCAGGGAATTTGCTTATTTTTTGGCTTCTGCCCACTGATTTGGAAGAAGATCTGAGAACCCTTTTTGGAGCGGACAGTGTCGAAATAAAATTTGTATCCCTAGGACACTATGTTGAGAACTCATTGGTCATAGGTAATAGAGGCCCACTTTTTTGCCTCTTTTTTTAAATGTTATCACCATGCGTTTTACTGCCCGACAAATCTTGAACCCAGGACCCTATGCACTACAGTCACAGCAATATACCACTATTCCAAATAAGCTGTTTCCATAAGGTGGTGGCTAAGCACTCCCTGTTTTTGAAGTGGAGGAACTCCATTGCTTAGATCTCTGCATTCCCTGGGACTGCTGTCTGGGGGGGTCTGCTTCCCCTAGGTCTCGTCTGAGCTGGCCTGGAGGGGGCCAGGAAGGACCAGTGTTTGGAGGGGCAATATCTACTGAACCTCGGAGGCTGGACTTGTAGGAAGTATTTGACTGTCTGCATAGATTTAGCTTTTTCTTCCATCTTTTTTAAGACCTCTTCTGCCTTGCTGCCAAACAAATTGTCTTTGTTCAATGGTGCGTCCAATAGTTTTGATTTGACATGGTCTGGCAAGGTCTGTTCCTTAAGCCAAGCATGCCTTCTATGGATAGAACCTGTGACTGCTGCCCTGCGAGATGCTTCTAGGGAATCAAAGCCAAATTGCAGTGTGTGTTTAGTAACTTGGCTTGCAGAATGCATAAGCTCCTGTATTTCTTTATTTTCTGCACAAGAAGGAAAGGTAGATATTTTTTTTTGCTTGAGGAGTTCCATGGTATTTTGCTGGTATTTTAGCATGTGGAACTCACAATTTAGTGCTCTAATGGCAAGAGTTGCAGAGATGTATACTTTTTACCCCATCTGTCTAAAGCTCAAGAATCCCTGTCCAAGGGGGTGGGATTCTTAGCTGTGGTTGCTTTTATTCCTTTACTTCCTTGGGAGATGACCTCTGGGTCAGCAGTAGGATTTTTGAAAATAAATTTGAGAGAGTCAGAGACCCTATAATACCAGTCAGGTTTCCTGGGAGCAGGAGGAAGGGTGCCAGGAGTCAAACTGGATTCCAGAAAGACATCATCCACAACATCCAAGACAAGAGGAATGGATACAAGTCTGTGCTGTGGTAAGTCTAAGAATCCCCAGAGTCTCTTTTTGGACTGAGGGTAGTCCTGACATTTCCATTGGAAATGCTCCCTTAACGTATGTAGGGTTTCACCAAATGAAAAATCCTCTGGAAGACAGGCATGAGGAATGGATTCCTCTGCATCTGAATCCTCATAAGCAGATAGGGGGTGCAATGTCTTCATATTCAGAAACCTCAGAGTCACTGGACTCCTGGCCAGATAAAACTGCTGGGGACAAGTCTTTCTTTTGGAAGGGGGGTAAGCTGGCTTCCCCTAATAAGCATGATAAGGTCTTCCGCCATTTTAAGCATTTGAGATTAAGGCATGGAAGCAGGTGCCTGAGCTTGGGTCGCCTGTTTTTAGGCATAGTTCATACCCTGGGCCTTAGAAACACGGTAGTTTTTGAAAGAACTAAAGATGCGAAAGTCGTCGTTGGTTTGTGTCAAGTATCGGTAGTGCGAAGAAAGTACAGTTGTGTACACTTACCAAAATGTAGATGTTAGAGTGCATTCACTGTTGCAGTCATTACATTTAAGGTAATCTGCTGGCAGGTTGCCCTCAGTTGGCCTGAATAACAAAGTCTTGGGTCCTACGTCAGTTGCTGTCTCCTCTTCCATGACGTCAGGTCGTCATGGGTATAAAACATGCAGCCGACACCATTTTATTCAGTTTTTATTGCCCCAGATGTCAGGTGCCCCCCAAATGGATATATAAATAAATAAACAGCAATATATGTAAATGCACTTTTAGCAACATAAACTTTACTTTCATCTAAAAGCAAATATACCACAAAGGCTTTTGAATATAGTGAAGGAAAGAGAAGTTATACAAAAGGGGGAAGGTGGGTGGGTAACCCGGACTGCAACAGTCGATACACTCGAACATCTACATTTATGGTAAGTGTACACAACTGTACTATGTTCTTCGTGTTTCACTGTTGCAGTCATTACATTTGGGTAGAATCTCAAAGCTATGGATGGGAGGATGGAACTAAATAGCATGAGGAGCAGCTATAAGGCCCTGCAAAACTGCATGGCAAAGCCTGCCCTGGACTTGGAGAAGAGAGGCAAATGATAATGCTTTGTGAGGGTATGAACACAGCTCCAAGTAGCAGCTTCTAGAATGTCTTTGGTTGGAACTCCTCTGAGAAAAGCTGCTGAGGTAGAGGCAGCCCTGGTGGAATGTGACCCGATTCCCTTGGGCACAGGTTTACCATGGTGCAAGTAGCAGAAACGAACACAGTGGCTTATCCACTTAGAAATAGTCTGCTTTGATCTAGCCTGCCCCTCTGATCCTGAAGCAAATGCCACCAGTAGTTGCTCAGACTTTCTTAGAGATTTCTGTTAACTCTGGTAGTCGGATTGCTAACAGATGACATTTCAGGGCAATTAAATCTGGATCCAAAATATTTTGAAGCAAAAATATACCAGCAGTTAATAGTGCGTTGGTTAAATCTAGCACAAAACCGACAGCAAGGCACGTTATGATCTGGGCCTAGGCAAGGAATACAGCACAAATGAAAATCCTTATGAAGTATTTGCTTCTCACAAGTAATGCAATTATTAACTTTTACTGACATCAGTAAGGAGCAAGAAAAAGTTTTCTCAATGTGGTACTTCGCTTTAGTTGACGACTTCGGTTCTGAAAGTCAAATGTGAAAATTTCAGGAGTCGGCCGACCGGCACTTGAGAACTCCTTCTGCTTCGGGCATCGCGCGGCAAGAAAGACTGAATAAAATTACGTCGGCTGCATGTTTTATACCTCTGACGACCCGACATCATTCAGGCCGACTGAGGGCAACCTGCCAGCAGATTACCCTAAATGTAATGACTGCAACAGTGAAACACGAAGAACATCTTCCTCTGAAGCCAGTGCCTGCTCATCAGCTCCAGATCCATCCAAGGTAGACACATCTGCAGGATCCTTAGTCAAAGAAGAGTCTTGCGGCATACCGAGCTCCGAACGGGTCTTGGTAGCAGCCTGCAAATCCACACAAGTGGGCATCAGGGGCTGCGAAAGCACCTCACTGAGGACCGGCGAACTGGCGACTATTTTAACGGAAGCATCAGCAGTTTTGGACTTGTGCGGTCTGTCTCTGTCTTTACCCTTACGTTTTTTCGGAAGATCAGTAGTCGGATGGCTTACCAAAGCCATTTCGGAATACAGAGATAGACATCGAAAATATTTAGCTACTTTAAGGGCCAGACGATGTATAGTTCTGGCGTTGAACAAAGCACAAAAGCGAGAGACGTCGTGGTCTGGGGCTAAACAGGTGACGCAGTAAGAATGGAAGTCTCAGTGTGGTATTTGCTTTCCACAGGCGAGACAATTGCTAACTTTTTCTGACATCGGTTAGAGCAAGAAAAAAAAAAAAAAAAAAAAAAAAAAAAAAGGATCCCCAACGGGGTAGTTTGCTTGAGAAGGCTTCAAGTTCAATTCGAAGACGAAACTTAGGTAGCGGCTGACCGGCACTCATGCGAACTGCTTCTGCTTCAGGCTCCTCGGCAAGAAAGACTGATGTAATGGCATTGGCTGCATGATTTTATACCACTGACGACCTGATGTCAGTCCTGGATTGACAGCAATCGATGCAGAAATACTAAGCCTCTGGTATTAGGGCCGACTGAGGGCTACCCCTGGCAGGATAACCCAACTGTAATGACTGCAACAGTGAAACACGAAGAACATCACTACCTGCCATCTGTGCAAACAGGAAGACAAGTGTTCTGTGGACCATTGTCCTCTGTTAAATATCTAAACATCACATATCTGGGATAATTAATAGACGAGTCACCTTCTCCATCCTCCACAGCCTCTGTAGGCTGATCTAGCTCTTGCTTCATACAATTCGTATTCTAAGGCATTTCTAAGACCTCTTGGAAGGAGCAGGCTCTGAACTGGTGCCTCCACTTGTGGTTGAGAGAATACAAACTGAAGGGGAGGAGAACAAAAAGTGGGGCATAACTGCCTTAGAATACCAGTGTGAGACAGCAAGACTAATGTCTGTGACAGTGGTTCCACTAGGGTATCCACAGAAAAGTACAGTTGTGTACACTTACCATAAATGTAGATGTTAGAGTATATTCACTGCTGCAGTCATTACATTTGGGTTATCTGCTTGCAGGTAGTCCTCAGTCAGCCTGACTAACAAAGTCTTGGGTCCTGCGTCGGTTCTTCCATGATGTCAGGTTGTCAGGGGTATAAAACATGCAGCAGACATCATTACATCAGTATTTCTTGCCCCAGATGTCAGGTGCCCCCCCTAATGGGAAGCAACTAAATCTATAAATATACAAGGTTATACCTCAAACAAAAAGGCAAATACACCAAAAAGCTTTTAAGCATTGAAAAGGAGAGAAGAGGTATAGCCAAACAAAGTCAGAGGGTTGGAGGGAGGGTAACCAGGATTGCAACAGTGAATACACTCGAACATCAACATTTATGGTAATTGTACACAACTGTAGTATGTTCTTCATGTTTCACTGTTGCAGTCATTACATTTGGGTAGATTCCCAAAGCTAAGGATGGGAGGAGGAATTTAGATAGCATTAGGACCAGCTATAAGGCCCTGCAAAAACTGCAGTGGCAAAGCCAGCTCTGGATTTAGAGAAAATTGGCAAATGGTAATGCTTGGTGAAAGTATGTACAGATCTCCAGGTAGCAGCTTCTAGGATGTCCCTGGTAGGTACGCCTCTGAGAAAGGCTGTAGAGGTAGATGCAGCCCTGGTTGAGTGGGGTCTGATCCCCTGTGGGATAGGTTTTCCATGGTGCTTATAGCAAAAGTGAATGCAACGGCCTATCCATTTGGAGATAGTTAGCTTTAAAATAGCCCTCCCCTCTGTCCCTGCAGCAAATGCCACCAGCAGTTGTTCAGATTTCCTTTGAGGTTTAGACCTGTCCAGATTTACTTTGAGGTTTACACCTGTCCAAGTAGAATCTAAGTTGTCTGTGCACATCTAAGGAGTGCAGTATCCGTTTCTCTTTGTTCTGTGGATTAGGAAAGAAGGTAGGCAAATGAATGGACTGATTAAAGGCCACACTGGATACCACCTTTGGCATGAAAGAGGGATTGGTCCTGAGGGATACCCTGGCCGCATGAAAGATGATAAAAGGCTCCATTGCCATAAGAGCCTGTAATTCAGATACCCATCTTGCTGAAGTGATGGCTAAAAGGGAAGCTGTTTTCCAAGAAAGGAATTATAAATCTGCAGTAGCAGCTGGCTCGAAAGGAAGAAGGGTGAGTTTCTCCAATACAAAGTTAAGGTCCCAGGCTGGAGTTGGAGCTTTCCTGGGTGGTCTTAAATTTTTGGCCCGTCAGAGGAACTGCTTGGGCAATGGAAGAGAAGAGGGGAGGTTCTGTGTTATAATGAGCTGAAATGGCTGAGGCGTGAATGCTTATTGAGGAAAAAGACAGGCCCTTGTGAAGCATCTCAGTTAAGTATTGCAAAATCAGAGGTAAATTGGGCACTGTTGTGCTCATCCCTCAAGATTGGTTCGAGGCACAGAATCTTTTCCATTTTTCAGCATAAGATTTTCTAGTACTAGGCCTCCTTGCCTCTAAAATGACATCCATCACTGGTTTACAGCGGGATGGTAAAGGAGAGCTTAGGTAATTAGCCAGGCTGCTAGTTTGAAGCGGACGGTGCAGAATCTGGTTCTCCTGCTAAGACAGCAGGGTAGGAGTCTGAGGCAGGTGCCATGGGGCCCAACAGTTACACACTGCACAGGAGGGGGTACCAGTGTTGGCGTGGCCAGGCTGGTACAATCAAAATCATCCTTGGTTTCTCTTGTTTGATCTTTAGTAGTACTTTGGAGAACAGAGGCAGAGGAGGAAAGGCATCCACTTTCCAAGCTTGTCTGTGGGGAGTCCTTGCACAACATTTTAACAATTGATAGCTCTGGTGGGAGGCAAACAGGTCTCTATATGGGCTCCCCATTTGCTTGTCAACATGTTGAAAATCCTTTGTTCCAATTTCCACTCGTGTGGGTCCATGAGGGTTCTGCTTAGTCCATCTGCCAGTGTATATAGTTTTCCTGGCAGGAATTGAGCTTATAGATGTACCTGGTAGCTCAAGGCCGTGTTCCACAATGCCATGGCTAGTCTGCAGAGGGGAAAAGAAAGTGTACCCCCCTGCTTGTTTATGTAGTACATAACAGTGGTGTCTGTCTTTACCATTAATTGTCCTGGAAGAATGTGGTCCTTGAAGGCTGTCAGAGCATTCTATACAGCTAACATTGCTTTATGATTGATGTGAAGGTGCATTTGAATTGGGTTCCATTTGCCTTGAATGAACTTCCCTGCCAGGTGCTCCCCCCCACCATGCATAGTCCGATGCGTCTGCTGTTAGGGTTTGGACGGCAGGGGGTAGTGTGTATGGTACTCCCTTATTTTGGTGGCAGGCCTCTGCCCACCAAAGGAACTCTAGGCATAGACAAGGAATGGTAGGAATCATTGCTTCTAGATCCTGAGAATGTTGACACCATAGGCTTTTTAGATACCATTATAGTTTCCTCATATGCAGTCTTGCATATGGAATTAGAAGAATGCAGGAGGCCATGAACCCCAAAGGCTTGTAGTATTTGCCTTGCAGATAGCTGGGTTTTTGTGACCACTTGTATGAAGTAGGTTGTCAAGTGAATTTGTTTCTCTGGCGTGAGGAAAGCCATCTGGGAAGTTGTATTCATACTTGCTCCCAGGAATATAATTTGTTGACAAGGTACCAGGTGTGATTTCTTTTCGTTTATGGTATACTCCAGACAAGTCAGCACCCTCTGTACAAAAGCCAGATGATTCAAAAGTATGTCCTGGTTTTCTGCCTGAATTAGACAATCGTCCAGGTATTGGTATATTCGAATATTTCTTTGCCTGCAAAATGCAATGACTGAAGCTAGGCACTTTGTGAATACCCTGGGCGCAGTAGCCAAGCCAAAGGGCAGTGCAGAGAACTGATAGTGAGTGTAGCCTGCTTTGAAGTGTAGGTATCTTCTGCAATACTCCCTGATTGGGATGTGCAGGTATGCTTCCTTTAAATTTAGTGTTGCCAACCAGGCATCTTTGCTTAGCATAGGCAGCAACTGGTGAAGAGAGTCAGCATCCTGAATTTTGGAATCAACAAAAAGGTGTTTAGAGTAGGCAGGTCCAGGATAGGACACCATGAATCGTCTTTTCTGGATACCAGGAAAAATCTCGAGTAGAAACCTTGTCCCTTTTTCTCTTCTGGTACCAACTGAATAGCCCCTATGCTTGAGAGAGAGAGTACTTGCTTTTGGGCTGCTGCCCACTGCTTTGGAGGTAGATTCGGCCAACTGCTTGGAGTTGGTGATGTGTGAAAGTGAAATCTGTATCCTTGGGATACTATTTAAAATCCATTTGTCCTGGGTAATGAGTCCCCAGTTCTTTCCATGAAGTGCAATCTTTCCCCCCAATGGGGCAGTCAGTTGAGAAGTGCTTGGAATTTTAAAAAAGTCATTGAGACAGTTTAACATAGGGGGGAGTTTTATCACTCCCAAATTTGGAAGTGGAGGCCCCCCACTGCTTAGTCCTGTGCGTCCCCTGGGACTGAAGCCTGGGTGCTCTGCTGGATCTGGGTTTGGACTGAGAAGGTCTGGAAGAGGCAGGAAAGGACCAATTCTTAGAAGGCCAATGCCTACTAAATCTTGGAGGTTGTACTTGTAAAAAATCTTTAACAGTTTGCATAGATTTAGTTTTTTCCTCCATCTTTTTAAGAACTTCTTCTGCCTTGTTGCCAAACAGGTGGCCCTGATTTAAGTTGCTCCTTAAGCTAAGCATGCCTTCTAAGTACAGATCCAGTTACTGCAGCCCTGCAAGATGCCTCTAGTGAATCAAAACCACATTGCAATGTATGTTTACCAACTTGTTCAGCAGAATGCATAAAAATCCTGTAAATCCTTATTTTCAGCACAATCAGGAGTCAACATCATTTTCTGTTTAAGCAATCCAATAATATGCAGCTGATACTTTAACATATGAAACTGGCAATTCAGGGCCCTAATGACCAAAGTTGCAGAAGTGTATACCTTCTTACCCAATCTATCCAGCGCCCTTGGGTCTCTATCAGAGGGGGTTGGATTTTTGGCAGTAGTAGCTTTAATGCCCTTGGGTCCCTGTGAAATGGTTTCAGGATCAGCAGAAGGATTTTTGAAAAGGAACTTGAGTCAGGAACCCTGTAATATCCATCAGGTTTTCTGGAAGCAAGAGGTAAGGAGTCAGGGGCCATGCTAGATTCCTAAAAGGCATCATCAACAATGTCCAGTACAGGAGGTATAGCTAAAGGCCTGTGCTGGGGCAGGAGTATGAAATCCCCAAGACTCTTTTTAGAATAAGAGAAATCCTATCTTTCCCAACAAAAAAGCTCCCTGAGAGTATGCAAGGTTTCACCAAAAGAGAAATCCTCGGGGGGGGGGGGGGGCAGAGGGAATAGAGTCCTCAGCATCAGAATCCTCATAGGTAGATGAGGGTAAATCCTGGTCATCAGAGGAAACAGAAATTTCAGAATCCTGGTCAGAAGTATCATAAGCAAACTCAGTCCTAGGTCTCCGAGAGGAAAGGTTGGCTTTCCCTGATTAAAGTAATAAGGTCTTCAGTCATTCTTATCATTTGTTCTTTAGGCATAGAGGCCTGACCATGTGGCCTGGGCGTCAGTTTTCTAGGCATGGTTCGAGTTTTAGGCCTAGAAGAAGATGGCGCCGATTTAATATGCAAGTCAGTAGGCCTGAATACACCCTCAGAAGCCAGTGCCTGCACAGTGGCTCTGGACCCATCCAAGGTAGAGACATCCGTAGGTTCCAGAGTTGAAGCATCTCGCGGCATACCGGACTCAGAATGGGTCTCAATAGAGGCCTGCAAATCTGAAGTAGTGGGTATCAGGGGCTGCAAAAGCATCTCACTGAGTCCTGGCGAACTGGGCGGCCTGTCTCTGTCTTTATCTTTGCATTTCTTCGGAATGTTGGTAGTCGGATGGCTTACCAAAGACATATCAGGATAATTGAACAGAGCACCAAAAAATTTAGAAGCACAAATATACCGATGATGGATAATTCGTGGTTTAAATAAGGCACAAAACAGACAGCGAGATATGTCGTGGTCAAGGCCTAGGCAAGGAATACAGTACGAATGAAAATCTTTATGAAGTATTTGCTTTCCACAAAAAATGCAATTATTTACTTTTACTGACATCGGTTTAGAGCAAGAAAAAGTTTCCCCAACGGGGTACTTAGCTTTTAGTTGAAGACTTCGGTTCTGAAACTCGAAAACGAAAATTTCAGGAGTCTGCCGACCAGCACTTGCGAACTGCTTCTGCTTCGGGCACTGTACGGCAGGAAAGATGGGTGTAATGACGTCGGCTGCATGTTTTATACCCCTGATGACCTGACGTCAAAGAAGGAGAGACAGCAGCCGATGCAGGACCCAAGACTTTGTTAATCAGGCCGACTGAGGGCTACCTGCAAGCAGATAACCTGAATGTAATGACTGTAACAGTGAAAGACGAAGAACATCTCTACAATAGCCCTGCAAAATGGAAACTGGCAACAAAAATGTTGAGAACAGTGCCACTGAAGAGAAAAGAGCTAATTCCTATACCATGAGCATCTGGAGAGAAAGCAAGAAAGCTAGCAACAGTGAGCAATGGCAGTACCAAAGTCAAATAAAGGGATGCCAGTGTACTTGCACCTAGAAAGAAAGGATGTGGTTTGGTCTCAGGATAGCATTCAAGACGGCATCTTTTTAAGCACTATGACCAGGAGATAAGTCTACAGGTGAAAAGTAAGTTGATCATATGATCAAATGATTGCAGAACAGAGAGATTGAGCTGTACTTCAGCAGAAAAGCTCTCTCCAATTGTTGTGGAAGGTTCCACTACAGTAAGAAAAGCAGTTTCAGTTTCAAATTAACCCCAAAATGCTTTGCAAACTCTCCAAAAACCAACCTAGATAAAAAGCACAGTGATGAAATTGAAGCACCCTGTCAAAGTCAGTTCAGTCACTTTTCCATCAGGTCTTCGAAAATCAGACTTCCTGCCATGAACAGAAATAATTCAACCTCTCTTAAGACTCTTTACAGAGACCCTGATCACCTAGAAGAGAAAGCCCAGGTCTAATGGATCAATGCCCATTTCTGTCCTCCTTCCATCAAGAGCACAGGAAGATGGTATGAGACAAAGACTCATGACAACGGAGAGAACTGAACTTCCACTGCACGAGACACTGCACAAGACAATCCTGAAATGTCCCACTTCAACACTTAAAGGTTGTTTCACTGAATTCAATAAACAGCACAATCCTGGAGAGAATGACCGTCTCAAAACACACCAACAACCGTACACCTACTGGCAAGGGTCAGTTGAAAATCATACCCAATAAAGGAGTTAACAATGCAACTATAAAAGGGTCCAGGCTAAATATGAGAGGGAGGGGAAGAAAAAAAAAAGATGGGACAGATCCCACTGGGACAGACCCTTGCAAACAGTTACAAAACACCAGAATGCAAATGTATCCACAAATAAAATGATGATTGAACTGAAAAGGCTATACAGGTACCCTCTTTCCAGAGCTTTTGTGCTGGGAAGGAACTGCAAAGAGGCAAAAGGGACAGGAAGAACAGCTGACAAACTTGAAGTCTTACCTGCCAGCAGTACAGAAATGCTGAACATTAAATTAGGCCTATGAATTGCAGATGGCTGACTTCTACTTCAGATTCAATAACCCCCTCTCCCCCCATTAGACTCTCGGTTTCAAATCAATCTACAAGCACACAGACACATTTTAAAAAGTTTGCAAAGGCTTTCCAAAAGCAGCAAATGACATGTACTCAATAGAGCACATTAGAACACAGTGAATGGTAATCACCTAACAGTCTATCTTCCCTACAACACTATACAAACGCTAAGAAACTGAGCCACTACACAGACTATGGAATGAGTTTGCAAACAATAACCATTTTCAGGGACAGACAAGGTTACTATTTCATTTCTATCAGAATGTAAGACTTTTTTCCGTAGATTATGTACTAAGGTCTAAACAAATGAATGAATGAATTAAACAGGTAGAGAGAGTCACCATTGCCAGCAAACTTCAGTTAGCTTTCATCACAACAGACAGATGCCACACTCTCCATGGAAAACTTGGCTTATAAAAGCAGATGTTCTGAATAAAACTGCAATCCTGGTCTGAATAAAATTGCAATCCTGGTCTAAATCCTGTCAGCCAAGAAATTCTTTGCTTTTGTTGCTTCTTAGAAACACAGGTGCACAATTAAAAGATCAAACAGCAGTGTCAAAGGAAAAAAAAATTTGCTCACTCTGTAGCAAACTGCCAAGGTCAGCACCTTGCCTTGTTGTGCAAAATAAATAAATAAATAAATAATTTTATTTCACAGCACATATTTAAAAGCAGTTCTAGAGTATGTTTCACTCTATAAAAATTTCAGTTAAAGTAGAAGATACTGGCTTGAATGTCATGTTTACAGTATTTAATACTTCTGATGCAGAGACTGCGGTGGTGGTGCTGCGGTAGCTTTGTCGCCTCACAGTAAGAAGCGGTTTGGTTCGATTCTCAGCTCGAGTGTTTTCTGTGTGGAGACATGCGTGAATGGGCGTTCCTTCCATGCGTGAATGGGCGTTCCTTCCTTGAAGGTTGTGCGTCAGAGCTGGCAACTCAGTACGTAAACATCTTCTGCCAATCATTAGCGGACCGGAGTTCCGCTGTGGCGACCCCTAACCGGGAAAAAGCCGAAAGACACAATACTTCTGATGCAGATAGAAAATATATTCAGTTTAAGATGGATATGCAGTCTCTGAATCACAAGTAGCTAGGATTTACAAACTCCCTGAAGAATCTTTTGGGTGGTCACAGACTCAACTGCAAACACCATGGAATGATTTTTCTTACTGTATCAGGCGTTAGCTGTTAGTTTCTAAACCTACATCCTAAAGCTGTTAAGTTGTGAATGCTGAAGCAAGAAAAATAAAATTTTAACTATGACATCTAATGCCTGCAAGCCATTCTGCATTTTTTGCTTAACACACCCTCCCTACCAATGACCTGAAATGCATTTGCGATACTGACATTCAAATGTTTACATTAAAAAAAACTTAAGCAGTGACAGTTATAACGTCTCAACTATGACACAAGCAATCCAAGTTATAGTGGCGGCTTTGGCACATGCTGGAGCTACAGTGTCAGAGAAATAATTTAGCTTAGCCTGCTTGCCTTTCCTTGATGTGGGAATGTGAGGAAGAGCGCATGCATTGCAGGGATATTCCTGTGGATTAATTCCCCGTGAGACTAGAGACCCAGTGGGAGCCCTAGTTTCAAGGGGACAGGGCTGTCCTGAAAGACTGTCTCTCACAGAAGCAACTCTGGCAATCTTTCCTGGGACTAGCTTATTTTGCTTTCTAGTTCTCTCTGGAAATGCAGCATGTGAGATAAACATTTTATAGCCCTCAGAGAAAAATGGGGGAGGGGGCAATTAAGCCCAAGTCAGTCTGTCACAAAATTCTTTTATTTGGTAGACTGATAAGACTCTATAATGTTGTAGTCTTTTTGAGTGCAGCTGCTGCAATAATGGAATCTGAAGTGCCCCTGGGAGGCCCAAAGCTCTTGTCTGGTACCTTCAGGAAAGATGCCACAGCATTAGGCTTATTTCCATGCATTAACCACCAGGTTCACCATCTTATTGGCTTGGGGGCCCACCCAGGAAGAACAAGGGGGGGCTTCCTGCAGGATCAGCTAACAAGGGTAGTGTCACTGAGCTATCCTTTTTTATCTCAAACTTCTCTTGGGGCCGTCTGAGGGATGGTGAAAAATCAATGCCCTCATCAACATCTATAACAAGAGTAGGCAACTCTTGACGCCTGTGTAAGTCCACATCCTCCTCCTTACTCTTCCTTTGAGGGGAAAGCCAACAAGGAGGAAGAAAAAAAAAAGTAATCACATCCAGAAAGGACAAAGGCATCCTGCAGTGATGTGCTGACCACTCTAAAAATGGGGAAGGGCTGAAGAGCCAAACACTATCACCAATCTTGTGGAGACCAAAGGGAGGACATATGTCAGGGAGAAGATTTGGCTGAACCTGCATCAATGACATGGATGCCAGCGCAGACACCTTCACCTGAGCCGATAGCATCAGCCCAGTGTGATCAAGGCTGAAAGCCATCAGCATCAAAGTTAGGACTAAGAAGGCCAACTCTAAAACTGGCCAAAATGTCCAACCCCAACCACAGATGATGGAAACAATCAAATCCCAAGCTTAAATGTCAAATGTGCACACTCCAAAACCAGAAAGAACAACTCCAATAATGGTAGGGATGGCCTAAAGAAGAGTTTGGGCCAACACCTGCAATAGAAGAATCAAAACCTTAGCCCAGAAGTGGAATGATCCTTGAAGTGGCTGGCATCGATACTGACATCAATGTCAAGACCTTCCGACAGGGCTGCCCAACTGCAGCCACACACACAGACTCACTCACTTAGCCTAAGTAGACAAACAATGCCTACTGGTCCAACATCAGCTTCACAAAGACTGAAGCCTGTAGGAGAACCATTAAGGAGTGCCGAGCTGGTGTAGTGGAAAAATTTGGATTGGAATGCGAATGGATATTGGGCCATGAGACGATAACTACTGGCTTTTAGAAAGTGCCTGCACCAGCTTTCTGTAGGCAATCTCAACAAAAACATTACTGTCAGCACCTGAATGGACCTGGCAGAGAAGACTGGGAAGTGACAAAAACTGCTTCAGACTTCAAATCAGGCAATGAATATAGGTAATGAGCTCTAGTATGTTTAAACTGATCCATCTCTAAAACCATGAGAATAAGAATCTGAGGAAACACTTGAAGGAAAAAATACAAAGTAAAATCCTCTGACCTAGGTTTTGTCAAACCAGGACCTAGACAGGAAACTTCTGGCTGATCAAAATCAACTCCAGACTTCTGCTTTCTTTTCAACTCGGTCTTTTAGTTTCACATGAACCTAGGGCCTGAAGAGACCATGAAAAAGAAGCATGAGGTCAGAACCACAGCAGGAGTAAGTAAAGCTAGACATCAGCTCTAGTTTTTTCCCTTCCCTAATGAAAGGAGGTACAAAGGATTTGCAAATGCCACATTCCTCTTAAAAGCTCAGGCAACGGACATAAAGGTAGTTTGTCCTGAAGCAGGGTTTTCTTCCAACAAACTTTCATTATACATACACAACTATAGGTTACTGTAAGTAGATACACTACTACCATATCATCAATAAAAAAACTAAAACCAAGAACCAAAATGTAAGGGGTGGCAAAAATACACAAGACAGGAGGAAGGAAAAGTCTTAACAGCTGATAAAAAGGATAAAAAAACATAGAACATATTAAAATGTAACAGTACAAAGAGCACCATGCAATCAAAGGAGGAGTAAAACAATGAAAATTGCGAACTGCTTCTGCTTTGGGCACCGCGCGGCAAGAAAGACGGAGGAAAATGGCGTCGGCTGCATGTTTTATACCCCTGGAGACCTGACATCATGGAAGAAGGGACAGCAACTGACACAGAACCCAAGACTTTGTTATTCAGGCCGACTGAGGGCAACCTGCCAGCAGATTACCCAAACGTAATGACTGCATCAGTGAAACGAAGAACATCAATGAAAATTTCTCTGCTTAAAATTGGAAATTGTCAGAAGTAAACTGGGGCTATTCTCAAGATGTAAGCATTTTGTGTGGCAAAATAGATCTGGAAAAGTTCCTTATCAGAGAATTATAGGCAAGTGGGAGGGTCAGCAGCCTAAGAAAATTTCAGATTCCAGGCTGCCCAAGTTCTGACAGCCTCAGTTGGTCCGTTGAGAATGGATATTTCAGATAGGAACAGTTCTCCTTGGGCAATTAAGAAAGGCATTCAACAGCTTGGGGAAAATTGTGTGTGGTGAGCAGTCTTGACACCTTTAGCAGCAATCCTATCTACATCTGCAGTGAGTTGCACAAGAACAGATCACACAGGAATTAATATATACAGAACTTTCAGTTAAGCGACAATGAAGGGAATTAATTCTACATGATCACAGCTTTCAGTACTTGCCCTTCATTCCAGCAAGAGGCAAGTGGAATCATACTTCTAGTAACAGCAACGAATGCAGACTGAACTGAAATCCTATGTGAGGCATGTTTTTCTCAGCACAGTCAGTATATGCATCATAATTACTGGGCTCTTGTGCAACTGCAACAAAACCCTGTCTAGACAGTGGGATCTGCAATGTAACAAAGTGAGGTGTATGGAGGACTAGCAAAAACATTTAAGTTAGATGATTTGATTTTTTGTCAAATGAACCAGGAGGTAGGGGTTAGATGTCAAACTCCTGTTTCATAAACCTTTTCTTTGGGGGGGGGGGGGGGGTGTTGGTTTAGCTTTTTAGTAGGGGTCCGTGTGTGTGACCATAGTTTTGTGGTTGTGGAGGTATGCACTTGTGAGGGAAGTTAGTTTGTTTTAGGCTGCTGTTCACTTTTCTGCACTGTGCACAACATTGCAATCAGCATATACAAGTACAGTAAAGTTGTGTACACTTACCAAAAATGCAGATGTTACACTGTATTCGCTGTTGCAGTCATAACTGATGGGATTCCTTGCCACGGAAGCCCTTGGCCAGCCCAACTACCAGAGAATTTTCTCCTCCTCCTGAGGTCAGTGGGCACCCTGACTAATGTCAAGGAGTCAGCCAGCGCCATAGCCTCAGTGCTTTCTTGCCCCAGCAGATAGGAGCCCCTCTAATAGGTCCCTAAAGCTAGAGATCAAAGTTCAGAAACTCTACAGTACATATAGAGGAGGAGAGGCAACCTGGAAGAAGAGGGAATATCCACACCAATCCCACGGGGCCAGAGGGTAAGGGGGAAGGGAAAGATTACTGCAACAGTGAATACACTAACACCTACATTTATGGTAAGTGCACACAACTGTACTATTTCTTAGGTTTCACTGTTGCAGTCCTAACTGATGGGGTGACTCCCAAAGCTGAAAGGAGGGTGGATGGAAACATTTATGGGGAGGAAAGAATGCCCTGCAGAACAGCAGTGGCAAACCCTGCTACAGACTTGGAGAAGGTTAGAAGATAATGTTTGGTGAAGCTATGTACAGAGGACAAAGTAGTGTCTTCCAAAATGTCCTTAGTAGCCACCCTTTTAAGAAAGGCTGTAGATGTAGCCGTAGCCCTAGTGGAGTGTGACCTCACATGGTCTGGCAGCTTTTTTCTGTGGTGGTTGTAGCAAAACAGGATGCAGTGGAAGACTGATTTAGAGATGGTTTAGAAACTGATCTCCCCTTAGAGCTACAGGTAAAGGACAGAAAAAGGTGGTCAGACTTTGACATTCTTTGTTCTGTCCAAGTAGTAACATAGTTGCCTATGCACACCCAAGGTGAGGAAGATTATTTCTCCCTTGTTTTGGGGTTAGGAAGGCAGGAAAGTGGATGGTTCAGTTTAAAGAGATCTCTGTAACCATTCAGGCATAAAGGAGGAGTTAGTCCTTAGGAAAGTGGATGGTTCAATTTAAAGAGATCTCTGTAACCATTCAGGCATAAAGGAGGAGTTAGTCCTTAGGAAAGTGGATGGTTCAGTTTAAAGAGATCTCTGTAACCATTCAGGCAAAAAGGAGGAGTTAGTCCTTAGGAAAGTGGATGGTTCAGTTTAAAAAGAGATCTCAGTAACCATTTAGGCATAAAGGAGGAGTTAGTCCTAAAACAGACTCTGTCAGGGTGGAAGGTGATGAAAGGTTGCACATGTGTGCACACAAGCAAATGCCTGAAGCTCTGAAACTCTTCTAGCTGAAACAAAACCTAGCAGGAAAGTGGTCTTCCAGGTCAGGAATTTGAGATCTGCGAAGGTAGCTAGTTGAATAGGTGGGAGGAAGAGCTTCACCAGAATGAAACTGATATCCCACATGTGAAGAGAAGGTTTTCTATGTGGCCTAATGTGGTTAACCCCTCTCAAACAAACAGTTTCATGACAGGACAGGAGAAATGACTGGGTTGAGCAGGTAGACAAGCTGAAATTGCTGAAGCATGTATTTCAATGGAGGAATAAGACAGGCCTTTGTCCAAAAGTTCTGATAAGTATGAAATGATCTGAGGGCTATGTCCCTTCTGTCTACACCATACAGTGAAACTGTTCCATTCAGTGGAGTAAGATTTTATTGTGCTAGGTCTCCTGGCATCTTTTAGAATGGCTTACAAAAAAAAAAAAAACAAACAGATACATGAAGACAGAGATCAAATAAAATAATTTGAATGCCGAGAAGTTAAATACACAAAGCTTTCAGGACAAAATCTCTTCCTCAGTGTGTAATAAAAAATGGTTAACTTCCATTAAATGTATATAAAATATTTGACACAGCAACCAATCACATAACACAATTACTTAATAAACTGTAAAGTATGCTTCTTCAATATCTATAAAAAACATATACAAAGATCACTAAATCCTATAATCATTTGTTTTTGCTTTTAGAATGCCCAAGACCCATTTGTCAAGGAGTGGCCACCTCCAGGTATTATCCAAGCTATCAATTTGAGTGCGTTCAGGTTGAGGTGCATGATGATAACCCTGTTCTGAGTTAATAGTTCAACTCGTTGAGGCAGCAGCCATAGTTTTTTTCTTGGTTAGACTAAGCATTAGAAGATAGCAGTGCTGCCTTAGACAGTCTGGAGCCACATGAATGACCATTGGTCTTTCCTCCCTTATCTTCAGCAGTACCCTAAGGAGCAAGTGCATTCGGAGGAAGACAGAGGAATACGCCTGTCCAAGGGAAGAAAGTGGCATCCATCTTTCAGGCTGACTCTGTTTTGGTCCTTTAGCAAAACTTTTTCAAGTGACCGTTCAATGGTGGCAAAATGGTTTATTCCTGACACGCCCCATTCTTTGGCTGTGCTGAGAAAAAGTTCCAAATGCAGTTGTCACTGTTTAGAGTCTGAATATCACCTCCACTCCACAAAGCAACTCCATAATAACACAGCCAAGCCCGCTTGCTATACAATAAAGGGTACCCTCCTACAGACTCTCAAAGTGCTATGAGAGTCTGTAGGAGGGTACCCTTTATTGTATAGCAAGCGGGCTTGGCTGTGTTATTACTGTTTAGAGTCTGACAAGCTCCTGCTTAGGTGATCTGCCAGTTGATTGGTTTCTCTTGGCAGGTACTGTGTCATGAGTTGCAGACTTAGACAGTTTGCTGTTTCCCTAAAGGTCCATGGTTAGGTCACAGAGTGTGAGCGAGTCCCCCTCCCACCCTACCCAATTTATGTACCACATAATTGTGGTGTTGTCTGTCTTCTCTAGGAGTACTCCTGGCTTCTATTGGTCTTTAATGACAATCCCACCTTTTTGGACTGCAGTCATTTCTTTTAGGTTGATGTGCTTGCACTTGAACTTAAGAGTCCCATCCGCCCAGAGTCTAAGTTGTTGCAAAAGGCCCCCCCAGGCTATCTCCTAGGCATCGGTGATAAGAGTTGGTCCCTGAGGGATGAACCTGAAGAGAAGGCCTGGGCTGAGGAAGCATGCTCGGGCCAACCAGGCAAACTGCTTCCAGAGAAAAGGGAGAAGCTTTACCCTGAAGTTGTGGGACTAAGAACGTTGACACCACACATTTCTGGAGGTACCACTACAACAACTTCTTCATATGGAGTCTGGCCAGAGGGATGATAAGGATGGAAGAAGCCATGCAACCCAAGGCTCTGAGGAACTCCGGCTGTGAGGTAGTTCCTGAAAAGGAGCTTTTGAAAGTACAGCACAAAAAAGGTAACCTTGTCTGGAGGAAGGATGGCTTTCTGAAGTGCGGAGTCCATCAAAGCCCTGGAAATACAACTCTGTTTTTTGGGGATGGTTTGGGACTTTTGGGTATTGATGGTGAAGCCAGGAGAAGGTAGGACCTCTTGTGTGTAAATGTAGATCCACTGAGTTTTTCCTAGATCTGTAGCCTGAATGAGGCATTCTCTAAGCAAGGGTAAATCTGAATGCCCTTTGACCTGCAAAAGGTTATCACTGGAGCTAGGCATTTTGTGAAAACCCTGGGTACAGTAGAAAAGCCAAACGGTACATAACTGGGAAAGCTTCACAGCTGCTCTGAAGCATAAGAATCTCCCGTGAGATTTTTCTATAGGGATGTGAAATTGTGTCTCGTTTAAATCTAGGGTTACCATGTAAGCAATGGGTGAGATCATGGGCAGCAATTTTTAAAGGGTTAGCATTTTGAATTTTGGTACCTGCAAGAATCTGTTGAGCATTGACAAGTCTAGAATTGGCCTTCAGGTACCCTTTTTCTGTGGACTAGGTAAAACCTACATTAAACTTTCTCTTTCTTGTAATGTGATTTGTACTAGTTGCACAGAACCTTGGGTGGACAGGAGCTGTATTTGATATAAGGCCTCTATTTGCTGGTTTGGTGGAATAGCTGGGAAACATGATTGAATGACTGAAGTGAAGTAGGAGTTTGTAACCTCTTTTTGTGGTTTTCAATACCTTGAATTTCACACTGACACATGTTCTCCAAGAGGGGCTGACACAGAAACAACTGGTGTCAGAGCCATGGACTAAAATTAAATGCCAAGAAATGCATAATGGTCTCCTTTGGAAAGTCATCCATCCCTGGTAGCTATCATATTGACAACACACCCCTTAGAGTTGACCCAGTAGTCAGGGAATTAGGGACACACAGATAGTAATCTAGCCTTTGACCATCATGTGTCTACAGTGGTGAGGAAATCATTCTATATTGTACAACTTATAAACAACGGTATGGCATCCAAGTCCAAGGAAGTCATTTTTCCACTGTATTTGGCATTCATCAGCCCCATCATTGAGTACAATGCCCCCTTTTGATATGCACCTAACTAGACAGTCAACAATTGGAACATCCACAGAAGTTCCTAACGAAAAGAATACAGGCTGTAAGTAAAATGTCCTATGCAGAAAGCCTCAAGGCCTTATCCCTGTATTCAATTTCCTACAGGCTTTCGAGGGGAGATCTATGCCCAGCATTGTCAGACCATACTCGGATGGACCTCCTGCATATCCACAAAACAAACGGCACCAGAATTATCCGTTCCAAAGACTTAAACCTTGCCTGTGACATAAATAGGTCCTGCTGGACAGACGGGTATGTATCCCAGAGACTACTGCATCTATGAAGAGGTTTTCCATCCATGTGAAGAAGAGTTCCTCTGTAATCCAATTCAAGTGCAACTTGGACAACTGGATCAGAAATTGGAAATTCATCCTGATTTGGCACCTATGTCTCTAATGGACACAGGCAACCTACAAATGGTTCATCCCCCAAACTCCTGCTTGCACTTATCAAGGGTATCAGAATTATCAGAGATTTGGGATGCATGGCTAAGCTTAAAAAGGCCCTTGTGTTCATTAGCCTAGTAAACACCTATGAATATTTGGTTATTGGTGTCCAATTCTTTGAAGTAGGACAGCTATCTTCCTAGCTGAAGAGGGGGTAGAGAGTATCATGGGAGAGACATGATTGTTCTCTGCTGCGTCTTTTTCGCTGGATCCCACAGGACTATTGGAATCTGCTTGCCACTGCCTGGGATGCTGGTGCTGCTTTCGGCTCCTTTCCTATGAGGTCTCCTATGCCTAGGCTTAGGGAGGATGGAAAGGACCAGTGTTTGATAGGATAACTGCAAGTGAAGTGAGTAGACTAAACCTGAAGGAAGTCCTTAACCATTTACATGGACTTGGTCTTATCCTCTAACTTCTTAAGCACAGCTTCAGCCTTGGGGATTCAGCCTCTGAGGGCAAAAAGCACTGAGGTTATGGCACTGGCTGACACCCTTTATACCCAGATGTCTTGATGTTGGACAAGGCATCAGCTGGCCTCAGGAGGAAGAGAATATTCTCTGGTAGTTGGGTGGGCCAAGGGCTTCCACTGCAGGGAATCCCATCAGTTATGACTGAAACTGAAAAACACTAACATCAGGGGGTAGAGGAGGGTGTGGGGGTGGAAGGCCTCATCTCTGCAACACACACTTGTTTCGACAACTCTGGAGTGTTTTTTTTTTTTTTTCAATAATTTGTTTCCCCGATCTTTTAGCATGTCACTTTGACACAAACTCATATTTGTATATACGCATCTTATACACAAATACACATGTACGTACATGTATATACTTTAAATTTTTACGCACACACACACACACACACACACACACACAGAGCAAAAAGTACAGTTGTGTACACTTACAATAAATGTAGATGTTAGAGTGTATTCACTGTTGCAGTCATTACATTTGGGTTATCTGCCTGCAGGTAGCCCTCAGCCGGCCTGAATACCAGAGTCTTGGATTCCTACATCGAATGCTCTTTCTTCCTCCATGATGTCAGGTCGTCAGGGGTATAAAACATGCAGCCGACACCATTACATCAGTTTTTCTTGCCCCAGATATCAGGTGCCCCTATAATGGGAAGCAATTGTATGTAATGTTACACCTCCAACAAAAAGCAAATACACCAGAAAGCTCAAATACACCAAAGAAGAAGGAAGGCAGAGCCAAGAGAAGTCAGGGGGCTGCAGGGAGGGTAACAAGGACTGCAACAGTGAATACACTTGAACATCTACATTTATGGTAAGTGTACACAACTATACTATGTTCTTCATGTTTCACTGTTGCAGTTACATTTGGATTGATTCCCAAAGCAAAGGAAGGGAGGAGGTAGTTAGAGAGCATTAGGGCCAGCTATTAAGCCCTGCAAAACTGCAGTGGCAAAACCAGCTCTGGATTTAGAAAAAAATAAGCATGTGGTAATGCTTGGTGAAGATATGTACAGAGCTCCAGGTAGCAGCTTCTAGGATGCCCCTGGTAGGGACTCCTCTGAGAAAGGCTGCAGAGGTAGATGCAGCCCTGGTGGAATGTTGTTTAATCCAATGTGGGGTAGGTTTTCCATGGTGCTTATAGCAGAAGTGAATGCAATGAGCTATCCATTTAGAAATGGTTTGCTTTGAAATGGCCTTCCCCCTGCCCCTGCAGCAAAGCCAACTAGCAGCTGTTCAGATTTTCTGAGAGACTTAGTCCTGCCCAAATAAAATCTAAGTTGTCCGTGCACGTCCAAAGAACACAGTATTCTTTCTCCTTTGTTTGTGGATTTGGGAAAAAGGTAGGCAAATGAATGGATTGATTTAGGGCCACACTAGACACCACCTTGGGCATAAAGGAAGGATTGGTCCTAAGGGAAACCCTGTCTGCATGGAAGATAATGAAGGGCTCCACTGCCATGAGGGCCTGTAATTCAGACACTCTTCTTGCTGAAGTGATGGCTAGAAGGAAGGCTGTTTTCCAAGGAAGGAATTTCAACTCTGCAGTTGCATCTGGTTCAAATGGAGGGAGAGTGAGCTTCTCCAATACAAAGTTAAGGTGCCAGGCTGGAGTAGGGGTTCACCTGAGGGGTCTTAAACTTTTATCCCCTCTGAGGAACTGCTTTAACAGGGGGTGAGGGAAGAGGGGTGGTTCAGTATTATAATGTGCTGAAATGGCAGCGGCATGAATTTCAATTGACGAGAAGGATAGGCCCTTGTGGAGCATTTCTGTTGAGTACTGAAGAATATGAAGTAAGCTGGGCACTGTAGTGCCCATCCCCTGAGTCTGGCTCCAGAAACAGTATCTTTTCCACTTTTCAGCATATGATTTTCTAGTACTAGATCTCCTTGCTTCCAGAATGATATCTAGCACCTGCTTACTGAAGGATGCTATTGGAGAGCTCAAGGAATTAGCCAGGCTGCAAGGTTCAGGGCTTGAAGCGGAGGGTGCAGAATCTGGCCCGACTGCTGGGACAGCAGGGAAGGTGTCTCAAGGTAGGTGCCACGGATCCAGCAGTATCATACAGCGCAAGAGTGGGTACCACTGCTGGCAAGGCCAGTCTGGTGCAATCAGTATTGTCCTTAGTTTGTCCTGTTTGATCTTTAGCAGAACCTTCGAGAAGAGAAGCAGAGGGGGGGAAGGCATAAACTAAGAGGCTTTCCCAAGGACAGGGCATCCACTTTCCAAGCTTGACTGTGGGCAGTCCTTGTGCAGAATTTGTCCAATTGGTAGTTCTGAAGGGAGGCAAACAGGTCCATCTCTGGAGTCCCCCATTTGTTCCTCAAGAGGTTGAATATTTTTGGTTCCAGTTTCCATTCTTGTGGGTCCATGAGATTTCTGCTTGGGTCTGCCAGTGAATTTAGCTTGCCTGGCAGGAATTGATCCTGTAGGTGCACTTGGTAGCTCAAGGCTGTGTTCCACAGAGCCATGGCTAGTCTGCAGAGAAGGTATGAGTGGGTCCCCCCCTGCTTGTTTATGTACCACATAACTGTGGGTGTTTTCTTGTCTCTACCAATAATTGTCCTGGAAGGATGTGGAAG
Organism: Protopterus annectens; assembly: GCF_019279795.1. NCBI lineage: Eukaryota > Metazoa > Chordata > Ceratodontiformes > Protopteridae > Protopterus > Protopterus annectens. Next base: position 1,309,081,749 of record NC_056741.1, on the reverse strand, counting down.
GCTGTCAGGGAATTCTGTACAGCTAATATTTTTTTTTTGGTTGATATTCAGGTGCATCTGACTCTGGTTCCATTTGCCCTGAATGCACTGCCCTTCCAAGTTAGTCCCCCATGTATAGTCTGATACGTCTGCAGTCAGGGTTTGGGTGGCAGGGGGTAGACTGAAAGGGAGCCCTTTGCTGAGGTGGCAGGCCTCTGCCCACCAAAGGAACTCTTCTTCATACAAGGAATGATAGGAATCCTTGATTCCAGGTCCTGAGAATGTTGACACAATATGCTTTTTAGATACCATTGCAGTTTCCTAATATGCAGTCTTGCATATGAAATTAGTAGAATGCAAGAGGCCATAAACCCCAGGACTTGCAGGATTTTCCTTGCAGATAACTGGGTCTTTGTGGCCAGTAGTTTGAAGTAGGCTGTCAAACTCATTTCTCTGGCATGAAGTAAGCCATCTGGGAAGTTGTCTTCAAGCTTGCTCCCAGGAATACAATTTGCTGGCAGGGTACTAGAGGAGATTTCTTTTCGTTTATGGTGTACCCCAGCGAGGTTAGAAGTTCCTTTACAAATGCCAGATGTTTTAATAGCATGTCCTGGCTTTCTGCCTGAATCAGACAATCATCCAGGTATGGGTATATTTGAATATTTCTCTGCCTGCAAAATGCAATGGCTGGAGCTAGCCACTTTGTGAATACCCTGGGAGCAGTAGATAAGCCAAAGGGAAGCGCAGAGAACTGATAGTGCATGGAGCCTGCTCTGAAGCGTAGGTATTTCCTGCAAGATTCCCTTATTGGAATGGGCAGGTAAGCTTCCTTTAAGTCTAAGGTTGCCTACCAGGCATCTTTGCCCATCATAGAAAGCAGCTGAAGAAGTGTTAGCATTTTGAATTTTGGGATTACCAAAAAGGTGTTTAGAATAGAGAGGTCCAGGATAGGATGCCAGGAGCGGTCTTTTCTGTGTACCAGAAAAAGTTTTGAGTAAAAACCTTGTCCCCTTTCTTCTGCTGGGACAGGTTGAATAACCCTGATACTTCGAAGAGAGAGAACGTGCTGTTGAGCCTCTGCCCACTGATTTGGGGGTAGGTCTGGCCAACCGTTTGGGATTGGTAAGGTGTGGAAGTGGAATCTGTATCCTTGGAAAAGCTATATTTAAAACCCATTTCTCCTGGGTAATGAGTTCCCAGTTTTTTGCATGCAGGGCGATCTTTCCCCCTAAGGGAGCAGGCAGTTGAGCAGAGCTTGGCAGAGTTAAGTTTAAGTCATTGTGATATTTTTCCATAAGGGGGGGGTGTGTCTTACTACTTCCAGCTTTGGAAGTGGGAGCCCCTCACTGCTTAGACCTGTGTGTTCCTTGAGACAGTAACCTAGGTGGTCTGCTGTTCCTGGGTTTGGACTGAAGGCCTGTAAGAGACTGGAAAGGACCAGTTCTTAGAAGGCCAATGCCTACTAAATCTGGGAGGCTGTACTTGCAGGAAATCTTTAACAGTTTGCATGGATTTAGCTTTTTCCTCCATCTTTTTAAACTTCTGCTTTGTTGCCAAACAGGCGGTCTTGGTTTAAGGGAGCATCCAGTAATTTAGCTTTAACATGATCTGGCAAGTTTTGCTCCTTAACCCAAGCATGCCTTCTAAGTACAGACCCAGTGACAGCAGCCCTGCAAGATGCTTCTAAAGAGTCAAAACCACATTGCAAAGTATGTTTACCAACTTGTTCAGCAGAATGCATTAAATCCTATAATTCTTTATGTTCAGCACACAGTCAGGAATCAACATAATTTTCTGTTTAAGTAGTCCCATAATATGCTGCTGATACTTCAACATATGAAACTGGCAGTTTAAGGCCCTAATGGCCAAAGTTGCAGAAGTGTGTAACTTCTTTCCCCATCTGTCCAAGGCCCTGGAATATCTATCAGAGGGGGTAGGGGTTTTGGCAGTAGTTGCCTTAATACCTTTAGGTCCTTCGGAAATGGTCTCTGGATCCACAGTAGGATTCTTGAAGAGGAACTTGAGAGTCAGGCACTCTAATACCTTTCAGGTTTTCTGGGAGCTGGAGGTAAAGTGTCTGAGGCGAGGCTAGATTCCAAGAAGGCATCATCTACAATGTCCAGAACTGGAGGGGATAGCTAAAGGCCTGTGTTGAGGGAGGAGTAAGAATTCCCTAAGCCACTTTTTAGAGTCAGAGTAATCCTGCTTTCCCAGCGGAAATGCTCCCTAAGAGAGTGTGCAGAGTTTCACCAAAAGAAAAATCTTCTGGAGGGGAAGCAGAGGGAATGGAATCCTCTGCATTAGAATCCTCATAAGTAGATAAGGGCAAATCCTGGTAATCAGAAGGAGCAGAGATATCAGATTCCTGATCAGAAGAATCAGAATGAAAATCAGTTCTAGATTTCAGAGGGGGAAGGCGGACTTCCTCTAATTAAAGTAATAAGGTCTTTAGCTATTCTAATCATTTGTTTTTTTAGGCATATGGACCTGAGCATGTCGTTTAGACGTCGGTTTTCTAGGCATGGGTCAAGTTTTAGGCCTTGATGAAGAAGATGCCGTCAGTTTGAAATGCAAGTCTGTAGGCCTGAATACACCCTCAGAAGCTGGTGCCTGCACAATGGTCCAGAGCCGTTGTGCAGGCACCCTCAGAAGCTGGTGCCTGCACAGCGGCTCTGGACCCATCCAAGGTAGAGACATCTACAGGTTCCATAGTCAAAGAAACATCTCGCGGCATACCGGACTCCGAATAGGTCTCAGTAGAGGCCTGCGAATCTGAAGTAGCGGGTATCAGGGACTGCGAAAGCGCCTCACTGAGTATTGGTGAACTGGCAACTAGCTCAACGGAAGCGTCGTCGGCAGGTTTTGACCTATGCTGTCTGTCTCTGTCTTTACCTTTACGTATTTTTGGAATATCGGTAGTCTGATGGCTTACCGAAGCTATTTCTGGATAGTTAAATAGGGTACCAAAATAATTTGCTGCAAAAATAGACCAACGACGAATAGTTCGGGGGTTGAATAAGGCACAAAACAAACAGTAAGGGACGTTGTGGTCTGGGCCTAAGCAAGGAATGCAGTATGAATGAAAATCTTTGAGCTATTTGCTTTCCACAGGTAAGATGATTACTAACTTTTACTGACATTGGTTAAAGGTTCCCCAACGGGGTACTTAGCTTTTTTGAAGACTTCGGTTCTGAAACTCGAAAATGAAAATTTCAGGAGTCGGCCGACCAGCACTGGAGAACTGCTTCTGCTTCGGGCACCGCGTGGCAAGAAAAACTGATGTAATGGCGTTGGCTGCATGTTTTATACCCCTGACGACCTGACTTCATGGAAGAAGAGACAGCATCCGACACAGGAATCCAAGACGCTGGTATTCAGTCCGGCTGAGGGCTACCTTCAGGCAGATAACCCAAATGTAATGACTGCAATAGTGAGACATGAAGAACATCAAGGATAATCACTTCAAATGCTTACAAAAATCACCTCTGCAAAAGCAAGGGCCACCTTCACTGTGTAACTAAGCTTACAAAATTAAAATGATCTTAAAGTAAAACATATCCCAACTAATATTTCACGATGAGAAAATGTTTGTACTGTGTAAATTTAGCCGATGTTGCTTACAAATACTTAACCTAGGGAATCAGTATTAGGCAGAAAAAACAAGGGAGAATTCATTTGGCTATCATCATCAATTTTAAAACATAACTACTTTTCTATGAAATTTAAGATTTTTGATTACATCTATGTTTCAAGTTTAGAACCAAGTGAGGGTTGTAGGATGGTCATGATAGGGACTCCACACAGAAGAGAGCGATGTAAGTGGTAGATAGAGATGCCTTGGCAGAGTCGGTAAGGAAGTTCTTTACTCTATGTAGGTTGCCTAGATTTATATGGGTTTTCTTAAAGCTATTGTGGATATATAAATCGAATTTAAGACTGTTGCCAATTGTCATGCCAAGTAGTTTTTAATGAGGGGTAACTTCAATCATGGTATTACTTAAGGTAGAAACTTTAAAGCTTTTTTTTATGGAATTTTGGAAAAAAGAGAAGTAATTTAGTTTTTTGGGGGATTAATAGGTAATTATCCTGTAGCCAACTTTCAACAGTTAAAATTCTTCTTGAGTAATTCTCTGAAAATGAATTAGGTGGTCAGAAATGCATATTAGAGTAGAATCAGAGGATTGTGTGAAGGAAGCTTGATGACAGGATTTTATGTAAATTGTTAGTGAACATATTAAAGAGTAGAGGGCAGAGAATGAAGCCCTGCGGCACACCAGTACTGACAGGAAGGAAGGAAAAGTGGAAAGCCATTTAACAGATTGGTATCCATCAGTTAAGTAGCTGTTAAACCATAGTAGCGTGGGTTGCAAGAGCCTGAGGTAAGACAGTTGGTAGAGGAGTTTTTGGTGACAGACTAGTTCAAAAGCTTAAGACATATCAAGGAATACAGAGGAAACAAGTCTGCCTTCATCTCTGGCTTTGTTAACAGCATCTGTGAAAGTTAATAAGACTGTGGCAGTGCTATTAGCAAGTCTAAAATCATGTTGTGGGATAGGAGCTTTTCCTGAAGAATATGTTGAAGTTGCTTGTGAATGCACTTGTACACAATTTTTGACAAAGGGTATAATATGGCGATAGGTCTGAAAATGGTTTTATTAGATGAGGTTCCTCCTTCATACATACATGCAAATATTTTAAGGAGGAGCATTAATGCACTTCTACCCTGTCAATTTACCAAAAACAGTTGCTCCTGTAACAAAAGTGTCCAGGCTGTTCTTAAAAATATCTAAGACTAGTGCTTGCTTTAAAGTAATCTGGTAGTCTATTCCATGCATCAGATGCTCTCACAGAGAATCAATTAGTACACTTCTCATTCCTGCAGAATTTTCTACATAGGCTGTCTGATGATTCTCTATTTTGCGATGATCCCAAACATTCCCAGAGGTAGTCTTTAAATGACTTGTAAACCTGAATACAGTCTCCTAAAATATCTATGAGACACTGTACAATTCAGATATTTTAGTATTTTATAATACACCCATGGATGCCCTTGGCATATTTATGCTGTACTCTTTCTAGTTTACTCATGCTCGTTTTTCTTATAAAGTTTCTTCATTGTTATTCCATACTTAAGGTTGGGTTTAATGCAACTTACAATGACTTCATAATTTCTGATTTCCTCCACTTTATGAATCTTTTTATACAACCTACAGCTCTATAACCATCATTAACCAAATGGTTGACACAATTAGAAAAACTCAAAGCTGGATCTACCCATATACCCAGGTCCTTAAATTAATCTACAGTTTCAATCTCTGTGTGCTGTACTAAATATTCACCTTTCAGTTTAGGTCTCCCAAATCTCATATGCTTAATTTTTTATGCATTTATCAGCATATTATTCTCCAGTGCCCAAATGGTCAATTTAGTCAAGTTCTTTTGCAGACATGCCCTCTCTGTAACACATCAAAGGGTGCACAGCAAAATAATGGGTATAGTTCCCCATACTAAAGGGGTGGCGTAAGCCACAAAACTATGGGCTAGGCTTGTAAATGCCCTCGGGCAGATAGCCTAGTATGAACCTATGAACCTATGAACATGTAATCAGGTTACCCAACCTCAATTCATATGCATACAGACTGTAGAACACCTCAGATGAAAAAGATCTGAAAGATACAATCTAAACAAGCATGGGTGTAGGACAATGCCCTGTGAACACCTTGACTGTAACCAAGAATTTTGCCGGACCAATTATTGTATTATACTTGCCATGTCCTATTTGTAAGCCATGCAACTATCCCTCTTAGTAAGAGTATGCCAAATCCTAGACGCATCAGTGTTTTGTGTATGGCCCTATCAAATGCTAAAATTAAATTTATATAAATGACATTACAGCACAATTTTTCATTCATAGTTGTTATATTGTTATAGATCATCATGTTACAGGTGGCAACAGATCTATTTTCAACATATGCACACTGATGCATGGTTTCAAGTAATAACCTTCCCAATTCTGACAAAAAAAACTTCCCCAATATTACACTCTCCATTATTTTTTCCACAACATAAAAGTAGACTTAAGGGTCTGCATGACTGTGTTTGCCCTACTCCCCTTTCCCCTTACAGAGAGGTTTAATATGTGCACGTTTCCAATCTTGAGGAATCTCACCATAATTATGAGTTCTTATTTCTTTGCATGTTTGTCACACAAATGTTTCAGATCAAATTTAATTAGACAGAGATAACCCAAGTAAACAGAAAATGCTGATTTTAAGTGATGATTTTATCAAGGAAAAAAAAACTATCCAAACCTACATGGTCCTATGTGATAAAAGTAATTGCCCCCTTGTTGAATCATGAAGTAAATAGTTGTGTAAGACCTTACCATAACAATAGATGCCCTTCTCTTCTATGTTGCAGTATTCATAACAGTAGGGAGTAGCTGCCTGCAGCGCCACCGTCCGGCCAGTATACCAAAAGTCTTTGTCCTGGAGGGTATGTGTGATGTCGGTTAAGAGGGCCATAAACTGTCATTCAGTATAAAGATGAAGTCTGCACATACCCTCCTCAGAACAGTTTCTGCTGCATATACTAGTACCCCGAGGTTTTTCAGGAGGGTCCGGAGACCCTTAGACTTGCATGTCTGCTAGAGCCAGGGCAGTAATAAGGCTATGTAGGTAGAGACTTGGGCAAGAAGATGGCCACAGGCGTTCATAAAATACCTGCTATAGCAGAAGCAAGAAACAGAGGGTAGGAGGGTGGGACTGAATACTGAAACATAGAAGAGAAGGACATCTATGGTTATGTTAACGTCTTACACAACTATTCTATGCCCCTCCATTCTGACGTTGCAGTATTCATAACAGTAGGGAGAGTACCAGAGCTTTAAGTATGATCCTGGGAGGAGGAAAGGTTTCCGTGGTCCAGGGGACTCTGCAGGATAGTTCTGGCAAAACTGGCTCTAGCATGGGATGCCATATCCAGCTTGTACTGTTTGGTGAAGGTGTGCACTGAGGTCCAAGTGGCTACCTCTAAAATAGAATTGGAATCAATGCCTTTGAAAAAGGCAGAAGAGGAGGCAGCTGCTCTGGTGGAAAGTGGTTTGATACTGCCTTGTAAGGTTTTCCCATGGTGGGAGTAGCAGAAGGAGATGGACTTAGAGATGCATGAGGCAATGGTTTGCTTAGACACAGCTTTCCCTACTGGCCTGGGATGGAAGGAAACAAATAACTGTTCTGATTTCCTGATGGTTTGTCTAGGTAATATCTTCATTGTCTGTGCACGTCCAGAGAGTGAAGGGTCCTCGCTGAAGCATTTTGGGGATGGGGGTTAATGGTTTGGTTAGAGTTCATTAACTACCTTGGGCATGGAGGGGTTGGTCTTGAGCACCTTGCCATCAGGGCTTGGATTTCCGAAACCCTCTTGGCTGATGTGAGGGCAACTAGCAGAACTGTTTTGAATGTACAAAATTTCAGAGAAGCAGAAAGTGCTGGTTCAAAAGGAGATAGTGTTAGCTTTTCTAATACAAAGTTTATATCCCACAGAGGAGGGATGGGTTTATGTGGGGGTTTGATGTGGAGGACTCCTCTTTAGTGTTTGGACTACAAGTCTGAATGCCAGAGGGGAGGTGAAATGGGCAGACAGGCAGAGATGGCAGACAAGTGGACTTTGATCAAGGAATATGTCAGTCCTGTTTGAAGTAGCTCACACAAGTAGGAGGGATCCTGTTTGTTCCTATGACACCAACTGGAGAATCTGAGCCATTTAGCCACATAGTTTATCCTAGTGCTAGGTTTTCTGGCTTCCTGTAGAACATTAAGTACATCCTCTGATTAAACGTGTCTGTAAGGGATCAGGATTCTATCACCCATAAGGTCAGTTTTAGATTGTTCACCTGCGGGTGTAGAAGAGACCCCTCATTCTGTGTGAGCAGGTCTAGCTGGTGGGGTAACCTGTGGTGATTGCCCTTGGCTAAAGAAGAAAGGAGGGGAAACCAATGCTGTCTTGACCAAAAGGGGTTCACCAGTAGGATTTTTGGTTTGTCCCTCTGAATTTTCAGGAGGACTTTCTGGACAGTGAAATGGGGGAAGGAATACAGGACCCCCCCCCCCATGAAAAGGATAAGGCGTCCACTTTCCATGCTTGTGGGTTCCTTGTGCAGAAGTTGGGCATCTGCCTGTTGTCTGGGGAGGCAAACAGATCTGCTTGTGGAATACCCCACCTATGTATCAGGTCTAGGAAAACCTCCCTCTGTAGCATTCATTCGTGAGAGGTGGCTAAGGTTCTGCTGTGTGTATGTCTGCTATCACATTCTGTTGAGAGGGGATATACATGGCCAACAGGTGTACTCTGTGGGACTCTGCTAGATTTCAAATCTGAATGGCCAGTCTACACAGAGGGTTTGACCTGGGCCCTCCTTATTTGTTTATGTACCGTTTGTGCTTACCTTTAAAGGTTCCTGGCAGGACAGAGGGTTGGAATGTTAGTAGGGCTAACAGCAAGGCTCTCATTTCCTTGAGGTTTATGTGGTCTTTCACTCAGAGTGGACCACTTGCCTTGTACGAAGAGGTGTTGTTGATTTGTTTGCAACACTGCACCCCATCCTAGGTCCGAAGCATCAGTGTAAAGGCATTGAAATGGAGCTGGGGTCTGAAGGTGGAGCTCTAGGTTGGTCTGTATTGCAGATATCCACCACTGGCTCTCCCTCTTTAAGCAAGGGATGAGTGCGAGGGGCATATCCACGGGTTGGGAATGTTGGTTCCATAGATTTTTCAGAACCCATTGAAATTTGAGCATGCGTAGTCTTGCCAAAGGCAGCATGTGTATAAGGGATGTCATGTGGCCTAATAGTTTCAGAAATTCCCAAGCTGTCAGAACGGCTCGGGAAAGGATCTGGTTGAAGTACAGACTGAGTTTCTGAATCCTTTGGTCCTGTATGAAGGCTTTCATGGAGTCCTTGCGTAGTCTGCATCCCAGAAAAATCATGTCCTGAGAAGGAGTCAGGTGAGATTTTTCAACATTTATAGTAAATCCCAGAAGAGAGAGGGTGTGTGACACCTGCTGCAATTGGAGGAGTAGGAGTTGGTGGTCTTGGTGCAGGATGAGGAGGTCATCTATGTAGGGATATATTTGTATACTCTGTGTCCTGCAATGGGCAATGAAGGGGGCTAGATACTTGGTGAACACTGAGGGCTGTAGACAGACTAAAGGGCAAAGCAGAGAATTGAAAATGGCAGGAGCCTATAGAGAATCTGAGGAATTTCCTGTAATCCAGATGAATAGGGAAGTGTAGGTAGGCATCCTTGAGATCTAGAGCCACCATGAAGGCTTGGGGGGGTTAGAGGCATGAGAATAGGTAAGGTTATCATTTTGAAGCTGGGTACGAGAAGGAAAAGATTGAGAAAGGAAAGATCCAGGATAGGTCTCCAGGGACCCTCTTTCCCGGGGATAAGGAACATTCTGGAGTAGAACCCAGAGTTCTTTTGTTGAATAATGGGTGGGAATAGGTGAATCTGTTTTTTTTGGTGGTTGTGGAATGCCCTGAAAGGGTGGGAGCATCCACCATGTCATGTAATATCCTCTCTGGATGATGGAAGAGGGCCCATCGTTCTTTTGTAAGTTTCCTCCAGGAGGAGAGGGAGTGTGTGAGACGGAGGGATAAGGGAGTTTCTGGATGTAGGGTGAGCGAGTCAAAGAGGAGGGGGCCTAGGATGGTCAGGCCGTCTCCGAAAGGGAGTGGCAGGAGGACAGTCTTGGGGTAGAAGTCTTTCTCTGCTGCCTATGTTCCTTGGATTGTTGTGTTGAGAGAAAGGATTCCCTTCATACAAAGAATGTTTTTTGAGGGTAGTTTCTATGATATCTAGGAATGGGGACACCAAAAGGTGGTGTTTTAGATTTTGCAACTCTTTTCCCTTCTCTTGGAGAGCTCAGCAGAGGCTTGTCCAAAAGTGCCTTATTGTCCAATGGAGCATCCAGAAGTTTGGTCTGAACATCCATGGGGAGGGGTTGTAGCAGTACCCAGGAGTAACGATGCAGGACTGCTCCAGAAGCAGCAGCTTTGGAAGCAGTTTCCACAGCATCATAGCTGCACTTAATAGAGTGCCTGGTCACTTGTGATGCTGTGGAGAGGAGAAAGTTTAATTGTACTTTGGTGGGGGAGTCCTGGACCTCAAAGAAGGCTAGAGGCCTTAGAAATGGTATCAAGTACAAACCCTTCCCATGTGGGTTTGGCAGTTCAGGGCCCTAATGGCCAGAGTGGAAGATGTGTAGACCTTTTTACCTGTCCTGTCCATAAATGTACTGTCTTTTATCAGTTGGATAAAGAGCAGAGAAGGAAGCTGTCTGCAGGTCTTCTCTGCAGAAACAGCTAGGTCAGCAGGAGGGTTCTTGTAAAGAAATTGGGTGTCCTGGGGGACCCTATAAAATCTGTCTGGTCATTTAGCTGCTGGAGGTTAGGAGTCAGGAGACTGGGAAGCAGCCAAGAATGCATCTTGAAATGCAGGCAGTAAAGGGGGCACAGCTAAGGGAGTGGGCTGCTCCATTTGTAGAAAGTCAAAGTATCTTTTCTTAGAATGGGAGACCTCAGAGGCCTGACACTTGAAGTGTTCCCTCATGAGGGAGATAGTATCCCCAAACCTAAATTCTTCCCCTGGGGAGTCTGAAGAAATAAGAGTCCTCTTCATCTGGAGTAATGAACTCCTTGGGGGATTCAATTTCAGTTTCATAAGAGAAGGATTCCTCAGAGGATGAATATTCCTCCTCAGACACATGGGTTGGCTGAGGAGTGAGAGTAGGTGGGAGTTGTTGGGACTGTAAGGCCTTAAAGAAGTTTGGGAAAAGGATTCCCAGCCTGACATATGAGGTGGTAAATTCTTCCCCTGGGGAGTCTGAAGAAATAAGAGTCCTTTTCATCTGGAGTAATGAACTCCTTGGGGGATTCAATTTCAGTTTCATAAGAGAAGGATTCCTCAGAGGATGAATATTCCTCCTCAGACACATGGGTTGGCTGAGGAGTGAGAGTAGGTGGGAGTTGTTGGGACTGTAAGGCCTTAAAGAGGTTTGGGAAAAGGATTCCCAGCCTGACATATGAGGTGGTTCAATGTGTTTGGACTTCTGTTTCCTTTTCAAGGGTGTGGGTAGACAAGGGAGAAACAGACGTCTGCCTAGCAAGAGGAGGAGGAGCTGGGGCTTCCGAGAAGGTGAGCCATGGTTCCCCTCAGCCGTCAGACTGATGGTTGAAATACCTCAGCAGACATACCTTCGGTGCCCCATATCCCAGCTTCCATTGTGGTTCCTGGGCCTGCTTGGGAGACAGTCATCTGAATGGACTCTGGGTCTGCTATGGCCTTTATAGCCAGTTCAGATGCCTGAGGTGCAGCCTGGGATTTGGGCCTAAGTTTCTTCTCCTTCTTCCGAGGCTGCTCATCGTATGGGCCCACTACCCCCCCCCCCTCCATGCCCAACACCAAACATCTGAGTCTCTGATTCTCAAAGTAAAGATATAAAGTCGCTAGTCAGCTACGAAGTGTTTTGGGGATGAACGACTTACAGCTAGAACAGGATGTATGGCAGTGGGCTTCGCCTAGACAGAAAAAACACTTATGCGTGTCCTTCTGAGGAATAAGTCTCCCACAAGCACAGCTCCCTTTCCTAGCTGACATGCAAGTCTAAAACACCAAGCAAAACAAGCAAGAAAAACCTCAGTGGACACTTATCTGAATGGTCCAAACGGTCGTCTGGTGTCAATACTCATAACTGTAGTCATCTGATAAAACACGAAGTAAGGCAGAACTGGCAAACGATGATCACTGTGGCAGAAAAAATCTAAGAAGGATACATGCAGACGTCACCTTTACACCCAATGCCGGTTTATGGCCCTTGTTGCAGACGTCACACATACCCTCCAGGACAAAGACTTTGGGATACTAGCCGGATGGTGGTGCTGCAAGCAGCAACTCCCTACTGTTATGAATACTGCAACATCAGAAAAGGACATCTATGGTTAATCACATTTTTGGGAAAGCAGAGTTCAGTTTCACTAGCCACACCCAGGCCTGATTACTGCCAGACCTGTTGAATCAAGAGATCACTTAAATAGAACCTGTCAAGGTGAAGTAGGCCAAAAGATCCCAAAAAGGAAGAAATCATGCTGCGATCTAAAGAAATTCCGGAACAGATGAGTAACAAAGTAATTGACATTTATCAGTCTGGAAAAGATTACAAAGCCATTTCTAAGGCTTTGGGACTCCAGCGAACCACGGTGAGAGCCATTATCCGCATATGGAGAAAACATGGAACAGTGGCGAACTTTCCCAGAAGTGGCCGGCCTACAAAAATTACCCTAAGAGCGCAGCGACTACTCATCCAAGAGGCCACAAAAGAACCCAGAGCAACTTCTAAAGAACTGCAGGCCTCACTTGCCTCAGTTAAGGTCAGTGTTCAGGACTCAACCATGAGTCTGGGCAAAAATGGCAAGCACGGCACAGAGTTACAAGGTGAAAACCACTGCTGACCAAAAAGAACATAAAGGCTCATCTCACATTTGCCAAAAAACATTTTGATGATCCCAAAGACTTTTGGAAAAATATTCTGTTGGCCGACTAAACAAAAGTTGAACTTTTCGGGAGGTGCGTGTCCCGTTACATCTGGTGTAAAAGTAACATAGCTTTGCGGCTTCTGGACCTGGATGACTTGCCGTAATTGATGGAACTATGAACTCTGCTCTCTACCAAAAAATCCTGAAGGAGAATGTCCGGCCATCAGTTTGTGACCTCAAGCTGAAGCGCACTTGGGTTCTGCAGCAGGACAATGATCCAAAACACACCAGCAAGTCCACCTCTAAATGGTTTTGGAGTGGCCTAGTCAAAGTCTGGACTCCAATTGAGATGTTGTGGCATGACCTTAAAAAGGCAGTTCATGCTTGGAAACCTCCAATATGGCTGAATTAAAACAATTCTGCAAAGAAGAGTGAGCCAAAATGCCTCAACAGCGATGTGAAAGACTCATTGCCAGTTATTGCAAACATTTGATTGCAGTTGTTGCTGCTAAGGATAGCACAACCAGTTATTAGGTTTAGGGGGCAATTACTTTTTCACATAGGGCCATGTAGGTTTGGAGAGTTTTTTTTCCTTAAATAAAATAATCACTTAAAAACTGCATTTTGTGTTTACTTGGGTTATCTGTCTAAAATGTATATTTGTTAGATGATCTGAAACATTTAAGTGTGACAAACCTGCAAAAAATAAGAAATCAGGAAGGAGGCAAATGCTTTTCCACTGCAGTGTGTGTGTGTAAGAGATATATATATATATATATATATATATATATATATATATATATATATATATAAAAACACACATTCAGCTTATGACACTATGGGATGTATCAAGAGAAGGTGCCAGCAAGAGAGAACAAACCGTGAAGTTACAAGACCGACCAAATTTCAACACTATTATTCCACTTGTCATGTAAACATGGGGTAACGCTGCTACCAAAAGACCTAACATCACAAAGTACAATTGTGTACACTTATCATAAATGTAGATGTTAGAGTGTACTCACTGCTGCAGTCATCACCTGTGGGTTATCCCTGCTGTGGTAGCCCTTGGTCGGCCCGTATACCAGAGTCAATGTTTTTTTGCGTCAGCTGCAGTCGCCTGTAGTCTAATGTCAGGTCGTCAGTGCTATAAAGCAAGGCAGCCAACGTCATTTCATCAGTTTTTCTTGCCCTAACCCATCAGAAGCACAAGGGAATAAGGAAAAGTAGTTCTGGTGGCTAAAAGCCACTGTGGGAACCTTATGTCCCCCTAGGAAAAGATGTTACATGGGGAATGGAGGGAAGGAAACCAGGACTGCAACAGTGAATACACTCAGACATCTACATTTATGGTAAGTGAACACAACTGTACTAGGTTCTTCATGTTTCACTGTTGCAGTCATCACCTGTGGGAAAATTCTCAAAGCTGAGGAGAGGGGTGGAAGGATCGGTTAGAGTCCTAGGCATGGGTTAGCATGAAAGTACAGTTGTGTATACTTACCATAAATGCAAATGTTTGAGTGTATTCACTGTTGCAGTCATCACATTTGGGTTATCTGCCTGCAGGTAGCCATCAACAGGCCTGAATACCAGAGTCTTCGGATTCCTGCATCGGATGCTGTCTCTTCTTCCATGACGTCAGGGGTATAAAACATGCAGCCGATGCCATTACATCAGTTTTTCTTGCTCCAGATGGCAGGTGCCCCCCACAATGGGAAGCAATTATATGTTATGGTACACCTCCATCAAAAAGCAAATACACCAGAAAACGTAACTATACCAACAAGAAGGAAAGGTAGAGCCAACAGAAGTAAGGGGGCTGGAGGGAGGGTGACCAGGACTGCAACAGTGAATACAATCTACATTTATGGTAAGTGTACACAACTGTACTATTTTCTTCATGTTTCACTGTTGCAGTAATCACATTTGGGTCGATTCCCAAAGCTAAGGAAGGGAGGAGGAAGTCAGAGAGCATTAGGGCCAGCTATTAAGCCCTGCAAGGACTGCAGTGGCGAAACCATCTCTGGATTTAGAAAAAATAGAGATGTGGTAATGCTTGGTGAAGGTATGTACAGAGCTCCAGGTAGCAGCTTCTAGGATGTCCCTGGTAGGAACTCCTCCGAGAAAGGCTGGAGAGGTAGATGCAGCCCTGGTGGAATGTGATCTTATCCCCTGTGGGGTAGGTTTTCCATGGTGCTTGTAGCAGAAATGAAAGTAATAGGCTATCCATTTGGAGATGGTTTGCTTTGAAATGGCCTTCCCCTCTGCCCCTGCAGCAAAGCCAACTAGCAGCTGTTCAGATTTTCGGAGAGGCTTAGTCCTGTCCAAATAAAATCTAAGTTGTCTGCGCATGTCCAGAGAGTGCAGTATTCGTTCTACTTTGTTTTGTGGATTAGGGAAAAAAGTAGGCAAATGAATGGACTGATTTAGGGCCACACTAGACACCACCTTGGGCATAAAGGAAGGATTGGTCCTGAGGGAAACCCTATCTGCATGGAAGATAATGAAGGGTTCCACTGTCATGAGGGCCTGTAGTTCAGACACTCATCTTGCTGAAGTGATGGCTAGAAGGAAGGCGGTTTTCCAAGAAAGGAATTTCAACTCTGCTGTTGCAGCTGGCTCAAAGAGGGGAAAGTGAGCTTTTCCAATACAACGTTAAGGTCCCAGCCTGGCGTGGGGGCTCTCCTGGGGGGGGGGGGTGTCTTACATTTTTGGCCCCGGGTGAGAGAAGAGGGCTGGCTCAGTATTACAATGTGTTGAAATGGCAGAGGCATGAATTTTAATTGACAAGAAGGATAGGCCCTTGTGGCGCATTTCTGTTGAGTACTGAAGAATATGGGGGTAAGCTGGGCACCATTGTGCCCATCCCCTGAATCTGGCTCCAGGAACAGTATTTTTCCACTTTTCAGCATAGGATTTTCTAGTACTAGACCTCCTTGCCTCCAGAAGGACACCTAGCACCTGCTTACTGAGGCATGCTATTGGAGAGCTCAAGGAATTAGCAAAGTTGCGAGGTTCAGGGTTTGAAGCTGAAGATGCAGAATCTGGCCCGCCTGCTGGGGCAGCAGGGAAGGGGTCTGAGGCAGCTGCCATGGTTCCAGCAGTGTCATACTGTGCAAGAGGGGGTAACAGTGCTGGCGTGGCCAGTCTGGTGCAATCAGTATTGTCCTTGGCTTGTCCTGTTTGATCTTTCCCAGAACCTTCGAGAGGAGAGGCAGAGGGGGAAAGGCATAAACTGAAAGGCTTTCCCAAGGACATCCACTTTCCAAGCTGGACTGTGGGGAGTCCTTCTGCAGAATTTGTCCAATTTGTCCAATTGGCAGTTCTGAGGTGAGGCAAACAGGTCTACCTCTGGAGTCCCCATTTATTCAAGAGGTTGAATATTTTTGGTTCTAGTTTCCATTTGTGTGGGTCTATGAGATTTCTGCTTAAGTCATCTGCCAGTGAATTTAGCTTGCCTGGCAGGAATGGAGCTTGTAGGTGCCCTTGGTAGCTCACGGCTGTGTTCCACAGAGCCATGGCTAGTCTGCATAGAGGGTATAAGTGGGCCCCCCCTCCCTGCTTTTTTATGTACCACATCACCGTGGTGTTGTCTGTCTTTACCAATAGTTGTCCTGGAAGAATGCGGTCTTTGGAGGCTATCAGGGAATTCTGTACAGCTAACATTTCTTTTTGATTGATATGAAGGTGCATCTGTCTCCAGGTTCCATTTGCCCCTGAATGCACTGCCCTGCCAAGTGAGCCCCCCCCATGCATAGTCTGATGCGTCTGTTAGGGTTTGGGTGGCAAGGGGTAGAGTGAAAGGGAGCCCCTTGTTGTGGTAGCAGACCTCTGCCCACCAAAGGAATGCCGTCTTTATACAAGGAATGATAGGAATCATTGATTCCAGGTCCTAAGAATGTTGACACCATAGGATTTTTAGATACCATTGTAGTTTCCTCATATGCAGTCTTTCATATGGAATTAGTAAAATGCAAGAGACCATGAACCCCAGGACTTGCAGAATTTTCCTTGCAGACAGCTGGGGTTTTGTGGCCAACAGTTTGAAGTAGGTTGTCAAACTTGTTTCTCTGGAGTGAGGAAAGCCATCTGGGAAGTTGTGTTCAAGCTTGCTCCCAGGAATACAATTTGTTGGCAGGGTACTAGGTGCGATTTCTTTTCGTTTATGGTGTACACCAGTGAGGTTAGAAGTTTCTTTACGAATGCCAGATGTTGTAATAGCAAGTCCTGGCTTTCTGCCTGAATCAGACAATTGTCCAAGTATGGGTACATATGAATATTTCTCTGCCTGCAAAATGCGATGGCTGGAGCTAGACACTTGGTGAATACCCTGGGCACAGTAGATAAGCCAAAGGGAAGTGCAGAGAACTGATAGTGCATGGAGCCTGCCCTTAAGCATAGGCATTTCCTGCAAGATTCCCTTATTGGAATGTGCAGGTAAGCTTCCTTCAAGTCTAAGGTTGCCAGCCAGGCATCTTTGCCTATTACAGAAAGAAGCTGTTGAAGTGTTAGCATTTTGAATTTTGGGATTACCAAAATAAGGAGGTCCAGGATAGGATGCCAGGAGCTGGGTACCATGAAAAGTCTTGAATAAAAACCTTGCCCCCTTTGTTCTGCTGGGACAGGCTGAATAGCCGTGATACTTAGAAGACGGAGAACCTGCTGTTGGACCTCCACCCACTGATTTGGGGGTAGGTCTGGCCAACCGTTTGGGGTTGGTAGTGTGTGGAAGTGGAATCTGTATCCTTGGGATACTATATTCAAAACCAATTTGTCCTGGGTAATGAGTTCCCAGTTTTTTGCATGCAGGGCGAGCTTTCTTCCTAAGGGAGCAGGCAGTTGAGCAGGGCTTGGAAGGGTTAAGTTTAAGTCATTGTGCCATTTTTCCGTAGGGAGTGGCTTACTACTCCCTGCTTTGTAAGTGGGAGCCCCCCACTGCTTAGGCCTGTGCGCAGCCTGAGACTGCAACCTAGGTGGTCTGCTACTCCTGGGTTTGGAATGAGAAGGCCTGGAACAGACTGGAAAGGACCAATTCTTTGAATGAAATGCCTACTAAACCTGGGAGGCTGTACTTGTAGGAAATCTTCAACGGTTTGCATAGATTTAGCTTTTTCCTCCATCTTTTTGAGGACGACTACTGCTTTGTTGCCAAAAAGGCAGTCTTGGTTTAAATGAGCATCCAGTAATTTAGCTTTAACATGATCTGACAAGTTTGCTCCTTAAGCCAAGCATGCCTTCTAAGTACAGACCCAGTGACAGCAGCCCTGCAAGATGATTCTAAAGCATCAAAACCACATTGCAAAGTTTGTTTACCAACTTGTTCTGCAGAATTCATTAAATGCTGTAATTCTTTGTGTTCAGCATAGTCAGGAATCAACATCAATTTCTGTTTAAGTAGTCCCATAATATGCTGTTGATACTAACATATGAAACTAGCAATTTAAAGCCCTAATAGCCAAAGTAGCAGAAGTGTACACCTTCTTACCCCATCTGTCTAAGGCTCTAGAGTCTCTATCAGAAGGGGTAGGATTTTTGGCAGCAGTAGCCTTAATGCCTTTTGGTCCTTGGGAAATGGTCACTGGATCCGCAGTAGGATTCTTGAAGAGGAACTTGCGAGAGACAGGTACTCTAAATCAGCCAGATTTTGTGGGAGCTGGAGGTAAAGTATCTGGGGAAAGGCTAGATTCCAAGAAAGCCTCATCTACAATGTCCGGAACAGGAGGGATAGCTAAAGGCCTGTGTTGAGGAAGGAGTAAGAATTCCCTAAGCCTTTTTGGAGTCAGAGTAATCCTGGCTTTCCCAGCGGAAATGCTCCCTAAGAATGTGCAAGGTTTTGCCAAAAGAAAAATTTCTGGATGGGAAGCAGAGGGAATGGAATCCTCTGCCTCAGAATCCTCAGACAGATAAGGGCAAATCCTGGTAATCAGAATGAACAGAAAAGTACAGTTTTGTACCTACCATAAATGTAGATGTTAGAGTGTTCACCCTGCTGCAGTCATCACACTTGGGTTATCCTGCCGTCAGGCGGTCCCGCAGTCGGGCCGAATTCCAAAGTCTTGGTCCGGCGTCGGTTGCTGTCACTTCTTCCCTGATGTCAGTGCGCCAGGGGTATATAAGAGGCATCTGACGCCATTTTCTTCAGTTTTTCTTGCCCCAGATGTCAGGTGCCCCCAATAGGTAGGCAAAAAAAATAAATATATATATATATATATATATATATATATATATATGTATATATATATATATATATATATATATATATATATATATATATATATATATATATATATATATATATATATACACACACATACATACATACATACACACATATATATATACACACACATATATACATACATATATATATATATATATATATATATATATATATATATATATATATATATATATATATATATACACATATACATATACATACATACATATAGCTATATAAAAATAAAACAAAACCCTTAGGCATAAGCAAACACACCACAGAAGTAGTATAGGATAGAGTGGTAGAGATAAGCTCAGCTAGTTCAGAGGGGCTGGAGGGAGGGTAACCTGGACTGCAGCACGGTGAACACTCGAACATCTACATTTATGGTAGGTACAAAACTGTACTATGTACATCGTGTTACCCTGCTGCAGTCATCACACTTGGGTTGAATCCCAAAGTTAAGGATGGGAGGTGGAGTCAAACAGGGTTAGAAGAAGCTAGTAGGCCCTGCAAAACTGCAGTGGCAAAACCAGCTCTAGTCTTAGAGTATAGAGGTAAGCGACAGCGTTTGGTGAAGGTGTGCACTGAACTCCAAGTTGCAGCTTCCAGACTATCCTTGGATGGCACTCCCCTGAGAAAGGCTGCTGATGTAGCTGTAGCCCTGGTGGAGTGGGACCTAATGTTAGCAGGTACTGGTTTCCCATGATGTGTGTAGCAGAAACGTATGCAATGTCCTATCCATTTAGAAATGGTCTGTTTTGAGATAGCTTTCCCTTGTGATCCTGTGGCATAGGCTACAAAGAGCTGGTCAGTTTTTCTGAAATCCTTAGTTTTATCCAAGTAGTAACGTACTTGCCTGTGAAGGTACAAAGAGTGCAGGAGTCTTTCTCCTTTGTTCTGGGGATTTGGGAAGAAGGTGGGCAAGTGAATGGTTTGGTTTAGGGCCACACTGGATACCACCTTTGGCATAAAGGAAGGATTAGTTCGTAGAGAGACTCTGTCTTGATGAAAAATGAGGAAAGGTTCCACTGCCATTAGTGCCTGTAGCTCTAAGACTCTTCTAGCTGAGGTTATTGCTAGTAGTAGGGCAGTTTTCCATGAAAGAAATTTTAAATCCGCTGAAAAAGCTGGTTCAAAGGGTGGCAGTGTAAGCTTTTCCAGAACAAAATTGAGATCCCAAGTAGGTGTTGGAGCTCTCCTTGGCGGTCTTAAGTTCTTAGCCCCTCTGAGGTACTGTCTTAGGAGTGGATGTGAGAATAAAAGGAGGATCCGTGCTGTAATGAGCTGAAATTGCTGAGGCATGGATCTTAACAGATGAAAAGGAAAGTCCTTTGTGTAACATCTCTGTTAAATATTGTAGAATCTGAGGGATGTTTGGATCAAGGGGATTTAGGCCTTTAGCCTGGTTCCAGGCGCAAAATCTTTTCCATTTGTCTGAATAGGTTTTCCTGGTGCTGGGTCTCCTGGCCTCCAGAATGACATCCATAACAGCTTTGGATAAAGGTGTTGGCTGGTTGTTTAGGTAACTTGCCATGCAGCCAGGTTTAAGGTCTTGAGCTGGCTGTGTAGAATCTGGGTGAGCAGGTGAGGAATTTGTGGCAAAATCCATGGTGGGCAGTGGGCCATGTGCCTTAAAATTGGATACCAATGTGGTGTGGCCAGTCTGGTGCAACGAATATCATTTGTGGCCTCTCTAATCTGACTTTCAGCAGTACCTTTGCTAGAAGAGGCAGTGGAGGGAAGGCATACACTGTTAATGCTTTCCAACTGAATGAGAGGGCGTCCACTTTCCAAGCTAGTGGATGGAAGGTCCTTGTGCAAAATTTTTGAAGTTGGTAGTTGTGGGGACTTGCAAACAGATCTATGTCTGGGCGTCCCCATTTTTGAGCTATCATTGCAAATACTTGTGGATCTAGTTTCCATTCGTGTGGATCCATGATGTTTCTGCTTAGGTCGTCTGCCAATGTGTTTTTCTTTCCTGGCAGGAATTGTGCTTGTAATTGAACCTGGTAAGACAGTGCAGTGTTCCACAAGGTCATTGCTTGCCTGCATAGAGGGTAGGAATGTGTGCCCCTTGCTTGTTTATGTACCACATTACTGTGGTATTGTCCGTCTTTATTATTAGTTGTCCTGGGTGCAGAAGGTCCTTGAAAGCTGTTAGGGCATTCTGTACTGCTAGCATTTCTTTTAGATTGATATGCAGATGCCTCTGATCTGTAGTCCATTTGCCCTGAATACACTGCCCTGCCATGTGTGCTCCCCAGGCATAGTCTGATGCATCTGTTGTCATAGTTTGCCTGGCTGTGGGTAAGGTGAAAGGCTGACCCTTGTTGAGTTGACATGCCTGTGTCCACCACAGAAACTCTTGTTGAAGGCAGGGAATGAGTGGTATCATTGTTTCCAAGCTGTAGCTGTGCTCAGTCCATACACTTTTCAGGTACCATTGTAATTTCCTCATATGCAGTTTTGCAAATGGTATTAGTAGTATGCAAGATGCCATGAATCCCAAGGCCTGCAGAATTTTTCTTGCAGGGAGTTGGGTCTTTGTTGCCATTATTTTGAAATATTGAATCAGCTGTCGTTGCTCGTCTGGCGTGAGATAAGCCATCTGGGCCATTGTATTCAAGCTGGCACCCAGGAATATTATGTTTTGTGAGGGCACTAGTTTTGATTTCTTTTCATTTACTGCGTATCCTAGGCAACTTAGAAGGTGTTTGACAAATGCCAGATGCTTTAAAAGAATGTCCTTGCTTTCTGCTTGAATAAGGTAGTCGTCCAGGTATGGGTATATTTGAATTCCTCTTTGTCTGCAGTATGCAATTACTGGTGCCAAGCATTTTGTGAAGACCCTGGGCACAGTAGAAAAGCCAAAGGGCAGTGCAGAGACTTGATAATGGGTTGAACCTGCAATGAAGCGGAGGTATCTTCTGCAATTTTGTCTGATAGGGACATGCAGGTATGCCTCCTAGAAGTCCAAAGTGACTAGCCAAGCATTTTTGCCCAGCATGGGAAGAAGCTGTTGTAGTGTTAGCATCTTGAATTTTGGTACTTGCAGATAGGTGTTCAGAATTGAAAGATCCAGAATGGGTCTCCATGCTTTGTCCTTTCTTGGGACTAGGAAGAGCCTTGAGTAAAATCCTTGTCCTTGCTCCTGTGTAGGTACCTGTTGAATGGTTCATGTTCATGAGAGCTGTAATTTGTTTTTGTGCCTCTGCCCATTGATTTGGTGGCAGGTTTGGCATTCCGTTGATCCTTGGTAAGGTATGAAAGTGGAATCTGTATCCTTGAGAGAGAATGTTTAGAACCTATTTGTCTTTTGTGATGATGTGCCAGTTGTCTGCAAAAATGCTAGTTGTCCTCCCAAGGGAGTTGCCAGGAGAGATTTTCTTGGTAGTTTGAGGATAGAGTCATTGTGTTTGTCTTCTGCTAGCTTGGGGCCTGTCTTCTCCTCCTTTCTGGGTAGTAGAACCCCATTGTCGAGGTTTGTAAGGGCCCTGTGACTGACCTCTGCCCCTTGGGCGTCTGTATTTGCCCCTCTGTGATCTGTCTGAAGCTGAAAAGGATCAGTTTTTTGTTGGCCAATTTCTGCTGAAACGAGGGGATTGTACCTGCAAAAAATCCTTGACCGTTTGCACAGACTTTGCCTTATCCTCCATTTTCTTTAAAACCTCTTCAGCTTCGACACCAAATAATACATCCTGTTGTAGAGGTGCATCCAATAATTTTGCTTTAACATGGTCAGGAAAGGTTTATTCTTTTAACCAAGCATGTCTACGTATGACAGAGCCAGTAACAGCTGCTCTACAGGAAGCTTCCAATGAGTCAAATTTGCATTGTAAAGTATGTTTGCCCACCTGTTCAGCTGCATGCAACAGATCCTGCATTTCCTTGAATTCAGACTGTTCTGAATGTGTGCTCATGTTTTGTTTTAACTGAGACATTAGGAATTGTTGATATTTCAACATGTGAAACTGGCAATTTAATGCTCTCATAGCCAGAGTTGCTGAGGTGTATATATTTTCTTTCCCCATCTATCTAGGGCTCTGGAATCCCTTTCAGAGGGCACATGATTTTTAGTCATAGAAGCTTTTTCTCCCTTAGGACCCTGGGAAATTGTTTCTGGGTCAGCTACAGGGCTTTTATAAAGGAATTTGTGTGAGTCAGGTACTCTGTAGTATCTGTCTGGTTTGGCTGGAGCCGGAGGTAGAGAGTCTGGATTTAAACTAGACTCCAAGTAGACATCATCCACAATATCTAAAACATGAGGGATTGCAAGAGGTCTGTGCTGGGGTAGTAAAAGGAACTCTTGGAGCCTTTTCTTAGAATCTGAGTAATCCTGGCCTTCCCAATGGAAATGTTCCCTCATGGTATGTTAAGTTTCCCCAAAGGAGTAGTCTTCAGGGGGAGATGCTGAGGGAAAAGAGTCTTCAGCATCAGAATCTTCATAAGGTGGAAAAGTGTAATCCTGTTCCTCAGAAGAATCTGAGGAGAGAGAAACCTGGTCAGAGGATGCATAATCCTCCTCTTGTTTTGGTCTTTTATCATATCAGGAGGAGGATGGGAACCCCTGATAAGGGAAATCAAATCTTCAGCCATCTTAACCATTTGTTTCTTAGGCATGGGGCCTTGCACTGTAGACTGATGTACAGTTTTCGTAGGTTTTAAAGGAGTTTTAAGCTTGGCATAAGATTTGATGGTGAGTGTAGTCTGTCTGAAGACACCTTCCGAAGGAGTTTCCACTGCCCCGGTGTTTACTTCTGCTCCGGTGTCGGTAGATGGCTGTGTCGGCCTAGTAGGCTCCACTTGGGAATCCGCAAGCTGTCTGAGGTGCCAGTTCTGCGGTCGTCAGGGGCTGCGTAGGCGCCTCACTGAAAACCGGAGAACCGGCGACAGGCCCAGCTGAGGCCTCGGAGTCTGGCTTGTTCCTAGGCTGCCTGTCCTTATCCTTGAGTTTTTTTATGTATAGCGGTCGTCGGCTGCTCTGACGGCATGATATAATTAAATTTCCTACCAAAGTAATGCCATGCGAAGTTAAAACGGCGTTTGATAGTTCGTTTATTAAACCTACCGCAAAAAATGACAACCTGTGACATCGTGGTCTGGGCCTAGGCAAGGAATACAATAGGGATGGAAGTCCTTATGAGGTATTTGCTTCCCACAAGAAATGCAATTGTTAACTTTTTCTGACATCGAACTGAGGCAAGAAAATGTTCCCCAACAGGGTACTTAGCTTTACTGAAGACTCCGGACTGAAATTCAAATAGAAAATCTCAGGTGTCGGCCGACCGGCAGCTTCTGCTTCGGGCACCGCGCTGCAAGAAAGACTGGAGAAAATGGCATTGGATGCCTCATATATCCTGGCGCACTGACATCAGAGAAGAAGGGACAGCAACCGACACCGGACCAAGACTTTGGAATTCGGGCCGACTGCGGGACCGCCTGACGGCAGGATAACCCAAGTGTGATGACTGCAGCAGGGTAACACGATGAACATTATTAGATTCCTGATCAGAAGAATCAGAAGGAAAATCAGTTCTAGGTCTCTTAGAGGGGGAAGGCTGGCTTCCCCTAATTAAGGTAATAACGTCTTTAACTATTCTAAGCATTTGTTTTTTGGGCATATGGGTCTGAGCCTGCGGTTTGGATGTCTGTTTTCTAGTTGTGGTGCTAGCTTTAGGCCTGGATGAAGACAATGGCGTCTATTTAAAATGCAAGTCTGTAGGCCTGAATACACCCTCAGAAACCAGTGCATGCACAGTGGCTCTTGACCCATCCAAGGTAGAGACATCAGCAGGTTCCAGAGTTGAAGAAGCATCTCGTGGCATACCGGACTACGAATGGGTCTCAGTAGAGGCCTGTGAATCTGAAGTAGCAGGTATCAGGGGCTGCGAAAGCACCTCACTGAGTACCGGCAGACTGGCGACTAGCTTAATGGAAGCGTCGTCGGCAGTTTTGGACCTATGCTGTCTTTATCCTTATTTTTTTGGAAGATCGGTAGTCGGATGGCTTAACGAAGCCATTTCGGAGTACTGAGACAGAGTACGAAAATAATTTGCTGCAAAGATAGCCCGACGACAAATAGTTCGGGGGTTGAACAAGGCACAAAACCGACAGTGAGGGACGTCGTGGTCTGGGCCTAAACAAGGAATGCAGTACAAATTAAAATCTCTATGAGGTATTTGCTTTCCACAGGCAAGACAATTGTTAACTTTTACTGACATTGGTTGGAGCAAGAAAAAGGATCCCCAATGGAGTACTTATCTTTTTTTGAAGACTTTGGATCTGAAACTCGAAAACGAAAATTTCAGGAGTCGGTCGACCGGCACTTGTGAACTGCTTCTGCTTTGGACACTGCACGGCAAGAAAAGACTGATGTAATGGCATCGGTTGCATGTTTTATACCCCTGAAGTCATGGAAGAGACAGCATCAGACACAGGAATCCAAAGATTCTGGTATTCACGCCAGCTGAGGGCTACCTGCATGCAGATAACCCAAATGCGATGAATGCAACAGTGAAACACGAAGAACATCTGCAGAGGCAAACCCTGCCCTAGACAAAAAAGAGGTAGGTGGTAATGCTTTGTAAAGGTATGGACAGAGGTCCAGGTGGCAGCTTCCAAGATCTCCCTAGTGGGGACTCCTCTGAGGAAGGTTGTGGAAGCAGAATGGGTATGGACAGACTTGGGGGGGGGGGGGTTCCCATGAAGTCTGTAGCAGAAATGGATACAGTGCGATTTCCACTTGGAAATGATTTGTGTGGAAATGGGTTTCCCCTCTGCCCCAGGGGCAAAGCTGACAAGTAGTTGGTCTGCTTTTCTGAATGGTTTAGTATGGCCCAGATAGTATTTGAGTTGTCTCTGCATGTCTAGCGAGAGTAGAATACTTTCCCCCTTGTTTTGAGGGTTGGGAAAGAAGATGGGTAGGTGTATAGTCTGGTTGAGGGTCACATCAGATACCAACTTGGGCATAAAGGAGGGGTTAGTCCTCAGGGAGACCCTGTCTGCATGGAAAATGATGAAGGGCTCAACAGCCATGAGAGCTTGAAGTTCTGATACCCTTCTGGCTGAGGTGATAGCTAGTGAGAAGGCAATCCTTCCAGGAGAGGTATTCCAATTCTGTAGAAGCAGCAGATTTGAAAGGAGGTAAGGTTAGTTTTTCTAGAACATAATTTAGGTCCCAGGGTGGCACGGGAGGCCTTCTGGGTGGTCTGATATTAGAAACCCCTCGGAGGAATTGCTTAATCAAAGGATGAGAAAAGAGAGGTGGGTCTGAATTGTAATGGGAAGAAATGGCTGAGGCATGGATTTTAATAGAGGAGAAAGAGGCCACTATTGAGGAACTCTGCTAGGTAATCCAAGATAAGAAGGATGGAAGGTACTGGCCCCATTGGATTGGCTCTAGGAGCAGAATCTTTTCCATTTCCCTGCATATGATTTTCTGGTGCTGGCCTCTGTGATGATGTCTAGGACATGTTTGCTCAACAGGGACTCCTTGTTAGCTTTTAAAGGTATAAGCCATGCTGAAAAGATTGAGAGTCTGTAAGTCTGAGAACAGTATCTTCCCCCTCCCCTGGGTCAAGAGGTCTGAGATCAGGGGAAGCTGCTTGGGGGGGGGGGGGGGGGGTTGTAAGATCAGGCTGTGCAGTAAGGGGTACCAATGCGGTCTGGGCCAATCTGAAGTAATGAGGAAGGCCTTTGGTCTCGCCTCCCTTAATTTGATCAGTACCTTGGGAATAACAGGCAGAGGAGGGAACGCGTACACAAAGAGAGAGTTCCAGGAGAAGGTCAAGGCATCCACCTTCCACGCTAGGAGGAGATATTCCCTGGTACAGAACTTTTGCAGCTGGTGGTTGAGGTGTGAGGCAAAGAGATCCACTTCCGGAGTCCCCCACTCCCGAGTGATTTCCAGAAAGAGTTACCTGTGGAGCTGCCATTCGTGAGGATCCAGTAAGTTTCTGCTTAGGTGGTCTGCCAGGGTGTTATTGACCCTTGGTAGGTATTAGGCAATTAGGTATAGACCCATGGAGGTGGCTGTAAGCCAGAGGCTCATGGCTAACTTGCACAGGGGGTAAGATTGGGTCCCCCCTGTTGGTTGATATAAAAAACAGACAACACCACAGTAATGTGGTAAAAGAACCACCCCTGGCCTGAGATGGGGTTTGAAAAATGTCAGAGCTTTCTGTACTGCCATAATTTCTTTCTGACTGATGTGTAACTGAAGTTGCTGGGCATCCCAAAGAGCTTGGGTGCACCTGCCTGTTAGGTGAGTGCCCAAAGCAATGTCTGAGGCGTCAGTGGTGATGGTCTGGCCGGTAGGGCGGAAGATGAAGGGGTGACCCTTGTTCCTGGCACAGGCCTCTGCCCACCAGAGAAACTCCACCCTTATACATGGGATCAGAGGGAGAGAGGTCTCTCTAGGGACTGTATGTGCTGGCACCAAAGGTTCTTTAGATACCACTGGAGTTCTCATGTGAAGCCTGGCCAGAGGAATGAGAAGGATGCAAGATGTCATGTATCCCAGGGCTTGCAGGAACTTCCTCATGGTGAGGTGACTTTCTGGAAGCCAGTAGGGTAAAGTAAAGTAGACAGGCAGGAAGCTCTGCTTTTCTGGGGATAGGAAGGCCATTTGGGATGCTGTGTGTAGCACAGCTCCCAAGAAAATGATCTTCCTGGTGGAGTTTTGCTTTGATTTCTTCTCATTGATGGTGAACCCTAGGGAAGTTAGGAGAGACTTGACAAAGAGAAGTTTTTGGAGTAGCTTTTCTTTGCACTCTGCCTGAATGAGGCAGTTATCCAGGTAAGGGTAAATCTGTACATTTCTTTTGTCTGCAGAATGCTATGGTATGGCCAGAGCCAAGCATTTGGTGAATACTCTGGGTGCAGTAGATAAGCCAAAGGGCAGCACAGAGAACTAAAAGTGTTGTGAGCCTGCTCTGAAGTGCAGGAATTTCCTGCACGATTCCCTGATGGGGATGTGGAGGTAGGCATCTTTTAGGTCTAGGGTCACTAGCCAGGCATTTTGTGTTAGCATAGGCAGCAGCTGCTGCAAAGTTAGCATTTTGAATCTAGGGACCACCAGGGAGGTGTTCAGAATGGATAGATCCAGGATGGGGTGCCAAGTGCCCTCTTTTCTGGGAACAAGGAATAGTCTAGAATAAAACCCTGTGCCTGTTTAATTTGAGGAGACATGTTCTACTGCCCCCTGAGATATGAGAGAGTTTGGAGCTGTTTCAATGCCTCTGCCCACTGATTTGGAGGCAAGTCTGCGTACCCTCTTGAAATTGGGAGATTGCTGAAAGAGTTGTATCTCTAAAAAATGATCTTTAATACCCATTGGTCCTTTGTTACAGAAAACAAACTGTCTTTGAAGAGGGAGAGCCCTTCTTTTGATAAGTGAAAGGGGGGGGTGAGTCATTGTGAGTGTTTGCCATAGAAGGTTGATTTAGAACTCCCTGCCTTAGAGACAGAAGTGACCCATTGTTTGCTTCTCTGCTGGCACTGGTATAGGGGCCTGGAAGGTCTGTCCCTGCAGGGCTTACCTTGGCCCTGTCTGCTAGGTGCAGGGAAGGCCCAGTGCTTAGAGGGAAAGTTCCTGCCAAACCTGGGAGGTTGAACCTGAAATAAATATTTTACTGTTTGCATAGATTTTGCTTTGTCTTCCATCTTTTCAAAAGCACCTCTTCTGCTTTTTCCCCAAAAAGCGCTCCTTATCTAGGGGTGCATCAATAAGTTTAGACTTGACATGATCAGGGAGAGGTTCTTCCTTCAGTCATGCATGTCTCCCAAGAACAGATCCTGTCACTGCTGCCCTGCTAGAAGCTTCTAGGGCATCATATCCACATTGTAATGAGTATTTGGCCAGTTGACAATCAGAGTGCAGTCAATCTGCTACTCTTTTGAAGTGGCACAGTCAGGAAAGTTAGCAATCTTTTGTTTTAATAGTTCCAAAGTGTGTTCTTGATATTTTAACATATGGAACTGACAACTGAGTGCTCAGATAGCTAAGGTTGCAGAGGTGTATACTTTGTTTTAGCCCATCTGTCCAGAGCTCTGCAGTCCTTGTCAGAAGTAAGAGAATTCTTGTCTGACTAGTCTTTGCTCCTTTAGGTCCCTGTGTAATGACTTCTGGGTCAGCAGCAGGATTTCTGTAATGATATTTGTGAGAATCCGGTACTCTGTAGTACCTGTCAGGTTTACTGGGAGCAGGAGGTAGGTGTGTCAGGGGCGAAGCTGGATTCATGAAAAAAATAAATAATCTACCACTTCTAAAATAGGGGGGATGGCCAGGGGTCTGTGCAAGGGCAGGACAAGAAACTCTCCAAGTCATTTCTTAGACTGTGGGTAGTCCTGAGTTTCCCATTGGAAATGTTCCCTGAGGGAGTGAAGGGTTTCCCCAAAGGAAAGGTCCCCTGGAGGGGAGGCAGAAGGGATGGATTCCTCTGCATCTGAATCCTCAAGCAGTTAAGGGATGTCGTTCCTCTTCAAAAACTGAATAGTGAGATTTCTCAGAATCCTGTTCTGTCAATTTCTGGAGAAGGGTGCCTTTTCCTTTTAGAAGTTGTGGCCTGACTACCCCCGGATAAGGGAGATGAGATCCTCCACCATTTTAAGCATTAGTGCTTGGGGTGGAGGAGCAGTAGCAAGATGGTGGCTAGAAGATTATTTCCTAGGAGTGGGCAGGTTTCTAGGTCTGAGAGAAGCGGTAGTCGAATGAGAAGACATTGTTTTTTTGTCTAGATTCGGTAGTGCAAAAGGCCTCCTTGGAAGCCGGTGCCTGAGTCGCGGCTCTGGAGCCAACCAAGGCAGAAACAGCCAAAGGCTCAGAAGACAAAGAATATTTAAAGCGGCATACTAGACTCCAAAAGGGACTCAGTAGAGGCCTGCATAGATATTGAATCAGGCATCAGGGGTTGTGAAAGCTCCTCAATGAATTCCGGAGAAGTGACTACCTGCTTATTGGTAGCGTTGTCGAAAGGCTTAGCCTTGTATAGTCTGTCTCTATCTTTATCTCTACTTTTTTTCGGAATGTTCACAGATTGTTGGTGGACTAATGCAAAGATGGAACATGAAAGCAACCGCCTACAAGAAGAGCTCTACGGCGAATGGTTCTGGCATTAAAGAGGGCACAGAATCGGCAACGGGAGACGTTGTGGTCTGAGCCTAAACAAGTGATGCAGTAAGAATAGAAGTCTCTGTGTGGGATCTGCTTTCCACAGGCAAGACAATTGTTAACTTTTTTGGACATCGGTTGGTGCAAGAAAAAAAGAATCCCCAACAGGGTACTTAGCTTTAGACGTTTTCAGCTGAAATTCAACTTCTGGTAGCGACCAACTGGCACTCATGTGAACTGCTTCTGCTACGGGCTTCATTGCAAGAAAGACTAATGTAATGACGTCGGCTGCCTTGCTTTACAGCACTGATAACCTGAGATCAGACTACAGGTGACTGCAGCCGACGCAAAAATAAATTGACTCTGGTATTCGGGCCAACCGAGGGCTACCACAGCAGGGATAACCCACATGTGATGACTGCAACAGTGAAACACGAAGAACATTACTCACCTTAAAAAGGCTTTCCCTCATTATTACTCATATCTGGGTACAAGGCTTTCCCCATCACTATTCATATGAGTACAGTCTGTCTGCCAGTGAAGTACTGACAGTTAAGGCAATCACAACATACCAGAGTCTCATTCCCTCGGTTTCTACATGCATACATAACCAGATAGTTCTCACAACCACACTGAAAGGTCACACAGTAATAATCCAAAATGCAACAAAATAAGTCACATTAAGAACAGAAATAATCCAGCAGTACTTAACACCATCACCAGTCCAGTATCACTACAAAATGACAATGGACTTAAAAATCTACACAGTCTTAAACCACATCTATACACCACTGAGTCAATACTGCATATCCCATAACAATGTCAGTGTTCACTCTCTCTCAAATAAAGCATTATGTATCCCTCAGATCCCTCCTGGCCACTTAGAAGGCAGGCAGCAGCAGCAGACAACCATGTGAGAGGTTCCTTTGGCACTTAAGTGCTCTTAAGTTTAATAACGCAGTTAAAGAACTTAACAGATCTGCGATTCACCTCACTCCAAGCTTCAAGTCTAATTACGCTGTTAAGCTACTTCACAGGATGCCAAAAACACTCTTTTGTTTATATACATACACACCATAATTAAACAACAAAATTTAGATAATCATAGCTTTTACAGCTGAAGTGAAAACTCTGCAAAATCTACGATGGTGGCAACAACTTTCTGCTTAATTTCACAGTAGATCATATTACAGTTGTCTTCAGTTTTACATGGCTTGGTAGTAACGGCCACTTTCAAAGTGTATGAACTGGTTTTCATTTCACGGAGGCCAGTAAGATTAAACACTTCATTAGCAAATTCATGCTACCATAAAGTTTATAACACATGCAAAGAAAACAGTAATATACTTGCCACAGAAGTGAGCAGGCCCAACACTGGTATGCAAATGTATACTACAAAAAATACACATTTACGGACACAAAGTGATACTAGTAGAAACCAAGATGCTCACAGTCTATTAGACTGAAAGTCTAACCTCCACTGATGAAGCAAAAGAAATTTGGTGTGATGCAAGCTAACCATTCACAAGGCATAAGATGTAGGGCACAACTTCTCCTAATGCATCTCCTGTGAGGGCTGGAGGTCTACCTGGGAGAGGAGCAGACCTCTCAGAGAAGCAATATCACTTACAGCATAGGGTAGCACAGGGGCACAGCAGTCAGTATTGTCATTTCACAGTAAAAGGTTCTCTGGTTCAATTCTTGGCTGGTGTACCTTATGTGCAGAGTCAGCATGTCGTCGCTATGTTCGCATGGGTTTTCTCCTGGTGCTCTGGTTTCCTCCCATGTTCCAAAAACATGCAGTACTTGGACTGGACACAATAAAATTGGCCATAAGTTTTGAGTATGTGAACAGCCGCTGCAGGGCTAGCCACCCAGCACTGTGAGCCATGGCTCTAGATGATTGCCATTGTTGAAGTGACATCCAGACCACATATGCAAAAATTGGGAAAAGGAGTTGTGGATGAATGGATTGAGTGACAGCCCCACAATGCACCCACTGCATACCCAGTTCTGGAGTGTCTACATGGCAAGCAGGAGAATTTTTAGGGTACATAATAAAAATCAAGATTACTACCAGAGTAACAATCATACCCCAATTGGCTCTCACCTGATCAGGAAAAAGAAAGGGGCAAAGCTTGTGGCAACTGACCAGATGTTAAAAAGGTAGTAACAGCAGGATCCCCCCCCAAAAAAAAATGTTTGTTTATCCACTACTCCTCACAGCTAGCAATCTTCTATACAATTTTACTGTTAGACAAAAACAAGTGGCAATCATTATCTAAGGAATCAAAGTGGATCCTATACCAATACACTAGCAGGTTCTGTAGTTCCTCAATAAAATATGGCAAGCACATCTGCTGAAACACAACCATTAGCAAAGGGAAGAACAATGTACACAACAATCCCCGCAGTATGACTTCATAGTGCCAGTGGTTCAATGGGTAGTACACTCTTCTTTTGATGCTGGAAGATGAGAAGGCTATGGGTAGTAGTCGCACTGTAGGTACCTGGATTAATTTTTTTCCCACTACCGACACTGCAATGTAGTACTCTCAGAGTGTGCTGTCTTTTGGGTGAAATGTTAAACCAAGATTCTATCTGCCGAAGTTGGTGGTATATCAGATGATGCTGAATATCCCAATCTACCATTTAAAAAAAAAAACACCTAGGAGAAGTTCCATGGTACCCTGGCAACATTTCCTACTACCCAGTATTAATGAATATACATTCTCCCCTTAAAAGACAACATTAGATTACTGAGATTAACCTAGTCAAGAAAGAAAAGGAAAGCGAACCTAAAAAGAACAGTATTTTTAGTTAGAACATTACTTCTGATAACTGCATAGCAGAGAGGTTGCTCCATGTGGAAAATACTGTTTTGGTAGACTGCAAATTGAACACTAGGATAATGGAGTCTCCTTCCATAAAAACACTGCTGCCTTTGCAAAGTTTATTACAGTTTAAGTTTATTACAGTTTAGCACATCCAAGACAGAATGCTAATGAAGGAGCAAGTGCTCCAAGAGTTAAGAACACAAACAGTTTAATTACATTTGCTCTGCATTACTTCAGCTCTTCATTACAAAACATTTCTGAAGTGGTTAAAAGTACATAATTAAAGGCAGCAAAGTGTAATATTACACTTTCATTTCAGTTCTCCCCAGCACAGACAAAGTTTAACTTTTATAAGCCTTCATCTGAGAGAGAGAGAGAGAGACAGACAGAGAGAGGGGAATCTCCAATATTACATATGTAATGGTTTTTATGAGGTTAACGTTTCTTTCAGAAGTGTTTGAACTGTAGTTGCAGTAAGGTTTCACTGTTCAAACCCAGACACACTGCATGGAACAAATTTTCCATTTACATTTTCTGTAATTACACCATGGTTCTATGACCATGAAGTTAGTATTTTTAAGGAGGTGCAGTGAAATTTGCCCTCCAATGCAATCTCTTTCACGCTCATACACATTTCTAGTCCGTTACAATACAACAAACTGCTTGTATATTTGAGGTTTGATTTCTGTGCATGCAATGTGTTCGCAGTTCTTGGCATTCTGTTACAGCTCTCTAGTGACAAACATTACAATATATTGCAATCATTCTTACATTGTTAGTGGTATGTGTGTGTGTGTGTGTGTGTATGCATGATATCACTGGTAGTGCACATGTAATTCTTAAACATTCTGTTACACCATTAAACATTCTGTTACACAGTGGTGTTTGGATTCTCTTACCAGTGCCATACTTCTCTGGAAAAGACCATTTACTGGCTACACACTTGTCGCATATGTCCTATAGGAGACTGAAATAATGTGTGTTCCGCAAAAAATCAAGAAGCCTCAGTATCTGTTAACAGGTTATTTGAAATCTCCTGCTCAATCAGTGGTCACCAGGGCTGCATTTCCTGGGGCTCCAGGGAGACCCCCCCCCCCCCATTCGCATGAACTGTCACTATAAAATTTCTATACCAAAAGGGCATACTTTTCCAGCAGGTTTTACAACAATGACATTCATTCATGGTTATTATTGTGTGCATATTTAACCTTGTCATAGCAAAGCATAAACAAGGTTCAATGCATACTCAAGGTTACACTAGAAATACAGCAGTAATAAATGTAGAATAGTTCATCTTACTGATGAAGTAAAGAATGCACAATCCCCAAAGAACTGCAGCTGTGTGAGCACATAGCTTTACATTGGTTGGACCTATGTGACCAACGTATTGTTAAACTATTGTTTGTGTCTTACGGCTTTTCCCGGTTAGGGGTCGCCACAGCAGAACTCCGGTCCGCTAATGATTGGCAGTTGATTTTTACGTCCCGGCTTGCCAGGCCTGATGCACAACCTTCAACGAAGGTACGCCCATTCACGCACGTCTCCACGCAGAAGACGCTCTAGCTGAGAATCGAACCGGACAGCGTCTTATGAGGCGACAACGCTATCCCAGCACCACCACCGTGGGACATATTGTTAATCTAGCTATACTCCATTAGATTTAGGGTCACAAAGGATCCAAACCTTCCTCTACCACTTAACAGGCACAAAACTAATCCAGAAACAAGATCCAATCCAATACAGGGTACACGCACAGACTACACCAAGGCCAAATTTACACAACCATTAGGAATGTCAAAAAATGGACACCAAAAGATGCAGCTTCCTTTTAGTACTGGTGCTATGAGGTAATAGGTCCAGACGTGGCAACAAGGAAGCAGCAGGACAAAAAACACCCTCCAACTTGGACTACAAGTCCTTTTTGAAACTATTTGAAAGTTATGAACAGCTCATTCTTTCATTCAAATTATGTGCCGCAAAACCAAATTTCCTAAATAATTTTTCAGACTAAACTGTGCATACTGATTAATGGGACAGTGGGGTGGGGAATGCTAAAATGTGCTTTTCAAACCTCTGAGACTGCAATAACTGCAAAAAACAGATCTGGCTAAAACTAGCATTTACAGTTGCATCTTAGGGACACTGATTTCTGAGATAAGAAAAAAGGCAAGATAACTCCATTTCCTACTGTTTTATACTAGGATAACAAGCTCTTGTACTACTCATAAATCCATTTAACAAATCTGAAAATTTAATTGCAGTACTGGTGTAAAACCCGCGGTGGTGGTGCTGCGGTAGCGTTGTCGCCTCACAGTAAGATGCTGTCCGGTTCGATTCTCAGCTAGAGCGTCTTCTGCGTGGAGACATGCGTGAATGGGCGTACCTTCGTTGAAGGTTGAGCATCAGGCTTGGCAAGCCGGTACGCAAAAATCAACTGCCAATCATTAGCGGACTGGAGTTCCGCTGTGGCGACCCCTAACCGGGATAAGCCGAAAGACACAACAATGAAATGCACTTCTCCAAAGTCTATTTTCTGTAGTTTGGTATTGCTACAAAGTTTCAGGGACTGTACTTTGCATTCATTTTGAAAGGGAAAACATTACAACTCTGCAGTTTAGATTGGGTAGGGGGAGGGGTGATCAATGCTTGCAAACTGTAATTTTTCAGACATGACATTTCTCAAGTGGCACAATGTCCTTTTTCAGTAAGTTTATATATGGATCATTATTTACGAACAATGCTACAACATAATTTTCCCCACTTCCCAAGGGC
>NC_056741.1:1309011293-1309041293 GCF_019279795.1 Protopterus annectens | reverse complement strand
CCAGAAAAGTAGAGTAAAAACCTTGTCCCCTTTCCTCTTCTGGGACAGTTTGAATAGCCCTTATACTTGAGAGAGAGAGAGAGAGAGAGAGAGAACTTGCTTTTGAGCTACTGCCCACTGATTTGGGGGTAGATCTGGCCAACCGTTTGGGGTTGGTAAAGTGTGGACCCATTTGTCCTGGGTGAGTTCCCAGTTTTTTTGCCTGCAAAGCAATCTTTCCCACTAAAGGAGCAGTCAGTTGAGAAGGGCTTGGAAGTTTTAAAGTGAAGTCATTGAGACAGTTTACCATGGG
This sequence comes from Protopterus annectens, assembly GCF_019279795.1. Lineage (NCBI taxonomy): Eukaryota > Metazoa > Chordata > Ceratodontiformes > Protopteridae > Protopterus > Protopterus annectens. The sequence goes on along the minus strand of NC_056741.1, from coordinate 1,309,041,001 downwards.
GGGAGTCTTACTACTCCCTGCTTTGGAAGTGGAAGCCCCCCACTGCTTAGTCCTGTGCATACCTTGGGACTGAAGCCTGGGTGTTCTGCTGGTTCTGGGTTTGGACTGAAGGCCTGGAAGAGGCAGAAAAGGACAAATTCTTAAGAGGGCCAATGCCTACTAAATCTTAGAGGCTGTACTTGCAAGAAATCTTTAACAGTTTGCATAGATTTAGCTTTTTCCTCCATCTTTTTAAGTACTTCTGCTTTGCTGCCAAACAGGCAGTCCTGGTTTAAGGGAGCATCCAGCAATTTAGCTTTAACATGATCTGGCAAAGATTTCTCCTTAAGCCAAGCATGCCTTCTAAGTACAGACCCAGTGACAGCAGCCCTGCAAGATGCCTCTAGTGAATCAAAACCACATTGCAAAATATGTTTTCCAACTTGTTCAGCAGAATGCATTAAATCCTGTAAATCCTTATTTTCAGCACAGTCAGGAATCAACATAATTTTCTGTTTAAGCAATCTAATATGCTGCTGATACTTTAACATATGAAACTAGCAGTTTAAGGCCCTAATGGCCAAGGTCGCAGAAGTGTATGTCCTTCTTACCCATCTATCCAGCGCCCTGAAATCTCTATCAGAGGGGGTAGGATTTTTGGCAGTAGTACCCTTAATGCCCTTGGGTCCCTGTGAAATGGTCTTAGGATCCGCAGCAGGATTTTTAAAGAGGAACTTGTGAAAGTCAGTAACCCTGTAATATCTATCTGTTTTTTCTAGGAGAAGGAGGTAAGGAGTCAGGGGCCACCCTAGATTCCGAAAAGGCATCATCAACAATGTCCAGTACAGGGGGGATAGCTAAAGGCCTGTGTTGGGGCAGGAGTAAGAAATCCCTAAGCCTTTTTTTTAGAATCAGAGTAATCCTGGCTTTCTCAGTGAAAATGCTCCCTAAGAGTATGCGAGGTTTCACCAAAAGAGAAATCCTCTAGAAGGGAAGCAGAGGGAATACAGTCCTCTGCATCAGAATCCGCATAGGTAGATATGGGTAAATCCTGGTCATCAGAGGAAACAAACATCAGAATCCTGATCAGAAGAATCATAAGCAAATTCAGTCCTAGGTCTCTTAGAGGTTGAAGGTTGGCTTCCCCTGATTAAAGTAATAAGGTCTTCAGCCATTCTTATCATTTGTTTTTTTAGGCGTCAGTTTTCTAGGCATGGATCGAGATTTAGGCCTTGAAGAAGAAGATGGCGTCGGTTTAATATGCAAGTCAGTAGGCCTAAATACACCCTCAGAAGCCAGTGCCTGCACAGTGGCTCCGGACCCATCCAAGGTAGAGACATCCGCAGGTTCCACAGTAGAAGCATCTCGCGGCATACCGGACTCAGAATGGGTGTTAGTAGAGTCCTGCGAATCTGAAGTAGCGGGCATCAGGGGCTGCAAAAGCTCCTCACTGAGTACTGGTGAACTGGCGACTAGTTTAGAAGTGCCGGCAGCAGCTTTGGACCCAGGTAGCCTGTTTCTGTCTCTATCTTTGTGTTTTTTCGGAATGTTGGTAGTCAGGTGGCTTACCAAAGCCATAGCTGGGTAATTGAACAGAGTACCAAAATATTTAGAAGTGTAAATATACAGACGATGAATAGTTCGTTGTTTAAATAAGACACAAAACAGACAGCGAGGTACGTCATGGTCAGGGCCTAGGCAAGGAATACAGTACGAATGAAAATCTTTGAGGTATTTGCTTTCCACAAGAAATACAATTATTGACTTTTACTGACATCGGTTTAGAGCAAGAAAAAGGTTCCCCAATGGGGTAATTAGCTTTAGTTGAAGACTTCGGTTCTGAAACTCGAAAACAAAAATTTCAGGAGTCAGCCGACCGGCACTTGCGAACTGCTTCTGCTTCGGGCACCGCACGGCAAGAAAGACTGATGTAATGGCGTCTGCTGCATGCTTTATACCCCTGACTACCTGACGTCATGGAAGATGAGACAGCAACCGACGCAGGACCCAAGACTTTGATAATCAGGCCGACTTGAAGGCTACTGCAAGCAGATAACCCAAACGTGAGGACTGCAACAGTGAAACACACAGAACATCTGACAGCCCCAGTAGGAATGCTAGTCCAAGGAAAAAAAGAGGTAACCAGTACATTCAGAAGAGAAAAGAATCAGGGAGGAGGTGGGAGCGAGTACTGCAACAGTGAAGAGGACATCTACTGATACGGCCAGATCTTACACAACTGTACTATATCCTATTTCAGTGTTGCAGTATTCTTTACAATAGGAAGACTGCCAAAGCTCAAGAAGAAGGGAGGGTGGAGATGGACCAGCAGAGTTCTCCAGAAACCCATGGAGAATAGCCCTAGCAAAGCCAGCTCTAGCTCCGGATATCACATCCAACTTATACTGCTTGGTAAATGTATGCAAAGAAGACCGGGTAGCTGCCTCAAGAATAGTGTTAGTATCTAAACACCTTATAAAAGCACCACAAGAAACCACAACCATAGTAGAATGAGCCTTAAAAGAAGAAGAAAGGCTGTTGTCATGGAAAGTACAACAAAATGAAATGGCCTTAGAAGTCAAAGAAGAAATAATTTGCTTGGAAATAGCCAAACTTAAGGATCTAGGATGAAAAGAAACAAAGAGCTGATCATATTTACAAAAGGTCTTAGCCAAATAAAATCTGAATCGTCTATGCACATCCAAGGTGTGCAGTACCTTCTCACTAGCAGATTGCAGAGAAGGAAAAAAGTGGGCAAATTAGTAGACCGATTAAGAGACAGCTCTCATTCACTACCTTGGGCATAAAAGGAGGATTAGTATGAAGGGACACACTGTCCTTATGGAAAACTAAAAAAGGAGGGCAAGCCATAAGGGTTTGAAGCTCAGACACCTGTCTGGCAGAAGTAAAGGCTAACAAAAGAACAGTTTTCAAAGAACAAAGCTGTAAGGAAGCTGAAACTGCAGGCTCAAAGAGAGTCTGGGTCAATTTTTCTAAAATAAAATTAAAATCCAGGGAGGAGAAGCAGGCTTCCTGGAAGGTCTATTATGAAAGACACCTTTAAGAAACTTTTTAGCCTCAAATCTAGAAGCTAAAGAAGGTGATACAGGCAGACAAGCAGAGATGGCTGATAAGCGGGCCTTAACAGAAGAATAAACCAACCCAGCATTAAGAGATTCACACACATAAAATAGAACCAAAGGAACATCACAGAAAGTGGATCCAGGTTAGGAGAAAGACAACAAACAGAACACCTCTTTCATGTGGATAAGTAGGATTTCTTAGCTGTGTCTTGGACGTCTGTATGGAATCAAAATCCTATCACCCACAATGTCGGTTGAAGCGTAGACAGGTGAGGATAGATGCGAGATCCTCAGTCGTGTGTGAACAGATCCACCCTGTGAGATAATTTGGGATGACTGCCCTTGGCTAAATGCAGAAGAGGAAACCAATGCAGTCCGAGAGAAAAGGAAGTCACCAGCAAAATTTTGGGAGCATCCTGTTGTATTTTGCACAGAACTTCTGGAATAAGGGGAAGGGAAGGAAAGGCACTAAGAAACATCCCTATACAAGAAAAAGATAGAGCACCTTTCAGACCAGAAGACCTGGGACTCTGGCACAAAAAAAAAAAAGAGAGAGAGTTATTTGTTCAGAGGGGAAGCAAATTAGTCACCAGTAGGATATTCCTCAAGTAGACCTATGTCCACCAGCACATCCCTGTGAAGCACCCAATCATGGGATTGTGTTATGGACCTACTCAAAGTCTGCCACAATGTTCTGAACTAAGGGAATATAAACTGCTTGAAGAGTCGCATGGTATTGAACAGCTAGTTCTCACACTAGAAGAGAAAGGAGGCAAGATCTCATCCATCCCCCCCCCCTTGCTTGTTGATGTACCACATCACTGTGGTATCATCTGTAAACACTGAAAGGCCCTGGGAAGAATAGAAGGTGAAAAGCTTGAAGAGCCAGCAGAAGAGCTCTCATCCTCTTTGCATTAATACAGTATTTCCCTTGTTGAGGCAACCAAGGACTCTTCACCTTTAGAAAGCCGAAGGATGCTCCCCATTCCACGTCTGAAGCATCTGTGAATAGCTCTGGAAAGGGAAGAGGGGGTTGAAAAGGGAGCCCTGGATTGAGAGTCAACCGCCAAATCCACCACTGATGGTCCAGCTAGAGGCATACAAGAGGAGGAACTAAGAAGTCTAGTGGATGAGAAAGCTGAAGCCAAACTGACTTTAGAAACCACTGAAGTTTTCTCATGTGGAATTTGGCAAAAAGGAGCACAATAATGGCGGAGGCCATAAAACCCAGAGCTCTTAGAAAAAAGTACAGTTGTGTACACTTACCATAAATGTAGATGTTGGAGTGTATTCACTGTTGCAGTCATTACATTTGGGTTATCTGCTTGCAGATTGCCCTCAGTTGGCCTAATTAACAAAGTCTTGGGTCCTGCATTGGATACTGTCCCTTCTTCCATGACGTCAGGTCATCAGGGGTATAAAACATGCAGCCGACGCCATTACATCAGTTTTTCTTGCCCCAGATGTCAGGTGCCCCTCTAATGGGAAGCAATTAAATATAAAAACACAAAGGTATACCTCCAACAAAAAAGCAAATACACCAAAAAGGCTTTTAAGTATAGTAAAGGAAAGTAGAGGTATAGCCAAAAGTTAGGGGGCAGGAGGGAGGGTAAGCAGGACTGCAACAATGAATACACTCCAACATCTACATTTATGGTAAGTGCACACAACTGTACTATGTTCTTTGTGTTTCACTGTTGCAGTCATTACATTTGAGTAGATTCCCAAAGCTATTGTTGGGAGGAGGAGTTTAGATAGCATTAGGGCCAGCTATAAGGTCCTGCAAGACTGCAGTGGCAAAGCCAGCTCTGGATTTAGAGAAAATTGGCAAATGATAACGCTTGGTGAAAGTATGTACAGAACTCCATGTAGCAGCTTCTAGGATGTCCCTGGTAGGAACGCCTCTGAGAAAGGCTGTAGAAGTAGATGCAGCCCTGGTGGAGTGAGGTCTGTTCCCCTGGGGGATAGGTTTTCCATGGTGCTTATAGCAGAAATGAATGCAATGGCTTATCCATTTAGAAATGGTTTGTTTTAAAATAGCCTTCCCCTCTGCCCCTACAGTAAATGCTACCAGCAGTTGTTCAAATTTTCTTTGAGGTTTAGTCCTGCCCAAGTAGAATCTAAGTTCTCTGTGCACATACAAGGAATTCAGTATCTCTTCCTCTTTGTTCTGTGGATTAGGAAAGAGAGTTGGCAAATGAATGGACTGATTAAGAGCCACACCGCATACCACCTTGGGCATGAAGGATGAATTGGTTCTGAGCGACACCCTGTCCTCATGAAAAGATGATGAAAGGCTCCACTGCCATAAGGGTCTGTAATTCAGATACCCTTCTAGCTGAAGTGATTGCTAAAAGGAAAGCTGTTTTCCAAGAAATACATATTTAAGTCTGCAGTAGCAGCTGGCTCGAAAGGAGGTAGAGCGAGTTTCTCCAATACAGAGAAAAGGTCCCAGGCTGGGGTTGAAGCTCTGTTGGGTGGTCTCAAAATTTTGGCCCCTCTGAGGAACTGCTTGAGCAGTGGATGAGAGAAGAGGGGAGGGTTCTGTGTTATAATGAGCTGAAATGGCTGAGGAATGGATTTTAATGGAGGAAAAAGACAGGCCCTTGTAAAGCATCTCAGTTAAATATTGTAAAATCTGAGGTAAATTAGGCGCTGCTGTGCTCATCCCTTGAGAGTGGTTCCAGGCACAGAATCGCTTCCATTTTTCAGCATAAGATTTTCTAGTACTAGGCCTCCTTGCCTCTAAGATGACATCCATCACAGGTTTGCTGAGGGATGGTACGGGAGAGTATAAGTAATTAGCCAGTCTGCAAGGTTCAGTGTTGGAAGCAGAGGGTGCAGAATCTGGTTCTCCTGCTGAGACAGCAGGGAAGGAGTCTGAGGCAGGTGCCATGGAGATAACCGTGACACACTGCTCAGGAGGGGGTACCAGTGTTGGCGCGGCCAGTCTGGAGCAATCAAAATCATCCTTGGTTTTTCCTGTTTGACTTTTAGTAGTACTTTAGAGAGCAGAGGCAGTGGGGGGGGGGAGGCACAGACTGATAGGTTTTTCCAGCTGAAGGACAGAGCATCCACTTTCCAGGCTTGTTTGTGGGGAGTCCTTGTGGTGCAAAACTTGTCCAATTGGTAGTTCTGGGGGGAGGCAAACAGGTCCATATCTGGGCTCTCCCATTCGCTTATCAACATGCTGAAAATCCTTGGTTCCAGTTTCCACTCGTGTGGGTCCATGAGGTTTCTGCTTAGTCCGTCTGCCAGTGTATTTAATTTTCCTGGCAGGAGCTGAGCTTGTAGGTGCACCTGGTAGCTCAAGGCTGTGTTCCACAATGCCATGGCTAGTCTGCAGAGGGGGTAAGAATGTGTACCCCCCTGCTTGTTTATGCACCACATAACAATGGTGTTGTTCGTCTTTACCATTAGTTGTCCTAGAAGACTGTCACAGCATTCTGTACAGCTAACATTTTTTGATCGATATGCAGGTGCATTTGACTTGGGTTCCATTTGCCCTGAATGCACTTCCCTGCCAGGTGAGCCCCCCATACATAGTCTGATGCATCAGTTGTTGGGGTTTGGGCGGCCGGGGGTGGTGTGAAAGGTAGTCCCTTGTTTTGGTGGCAGGCCTCTGCCCACCAAAGAACTCTAGGCATAGGCAAGGAATGATAGGAATCATTGTTTCTAGGCTGTGAGAATGTTGACTCCATAGGCTTTTTAGATATCACTGTTGTTGTCTCATATGCAGTCTTGCATATGGAATTGGAAGAATGCAGGAGGCCATGAACCCAAAGGCTTGCAGTATTTGTCTTGCAGACAGCAGGGTTTTTGTGGCCACTTGTTTGAAGTAGGTTGTCAAATGAATTTGCTTTTCTGGCGTGAGGCAAGCCATTTGGGAAGTTGTATTCAAGCTTGCTCCCAGGAATGTAATTTGCTGATAGGGTACCAGTTGTGATTTTCCTTTTGTTTATGGTGTACCCCAGACAAGTTAGAACCCTTTTTACAAAGGCCAGATGATTTAAAAGTATGTCCTGGCTTTCTGCCTGAATTAGACAATCGTCCAGGTATGGGTATATTTGAATACTCCTTTGCCTGCAAAATGCAATAACTGTAGCTAGGCACTTTGTGAATACCCTGGGCACAGTAGATAAGCCAAAGGGCAGTGCAGAGAGTTATGTACTCACCATAACGTTCCATCTGAGTAGGTAGTTCATTTGTCTGCAACCTGTGGGTTACGGATCAGATATCGGATCAGAGCCGGCAACTTGTTTCAAGCTAATGGATCCGAACTCCTAGCCCCTCCCTTCACCCATAATCCCCTGCTAACCCTCCATGACCTCAGATCGAGTTTGCCTCTCCATATATATCCAAGAAAGGATACCTAAAAAACTAATAGATCCAAGAAGGTCAGGGGGAAGGGGGGGGGGGATGGTTGCAGACAAATGAACTACCTACTCAGATGGAACGTTATGGTGAGTACATAACTTCTAAATCTGAAGTAGGAATGTTCATTTGTCAGCAACCTGTGGGACAGAGTCCCCAGCTACCTGCACCCTGGGTGGCCATCATGGAAGGATATTACGAAGCACCGCAGAGCCAAAGGATGCTCTCCCTCTAGAAAGCAGGTCTAGCTTGTAGTGGTTGATAAAGGTATGAGATGAAGCCCAAGTGGCTGCAGAACAAATATCATCCAAAGGAACTCTAGACTTGAAAGCCGCAGAAGTAGAAATGGAGCGAGTGGAATGAGCACGAACTCCTTCTGGTGCGGGTCTACCCGAGGCTTGATAAGCTAGCAGGATACATTGGGAAAAACAGCAAGATAAAGATACTTTAGAGATAGCTTTCCCCAAGTTAAATTTGGCAAAGGAAACGAACAGCTGGTCGGATTGTCTATGGCCAGCCGTCCTATGGGTATAAAAACAAAGCTGCCTATGAACATCCAATGAGTGCAGCTTGTATTCACCCTTATTTTGATATTTAGGGAAGAAAACCGGTAAATTTATGGATTGGTTTATGTTGGTTTCTGATGCTATCTTGGGAAGAAAGGAGGGATTGATCCTGAGGGTACACTATCAGGGTGAAAAATCAGGTATGGAGGTTTTACAGAAAGAGCCTGAAGTTCCGACACTCTTTTCGCTGAAGTAATGGCTACAAGGAATGCCGTTTTCCATGACAAGAATTTGAGATCCACTGAAGCAGCGGGTTCAAAGGGTGGAGCAGTCAAGGCTTGAAGAACTAAAGTAAGATCCCATGGGGGTACGGCTTCTTTTACAGGAGGTCTAAGTAAAAAGCTACCCTTGAGAAAGGTTTTACACAATTTGGCTGACATTAAGGGTCCTGTATCATGTCCCACATGATAATGAGAAATGGCTGCCAATTGCACTTTGACAGTTGAACAACTAGCACCTTCTTGAAAGAGTTCAGTTAGGAAGTCTAAAATGGATGGAAGAGGAGCCGTAAAGGGATCTAGCTCGCGGCGCTCCGCCCAGATGGAAAAACGTTTCCATTTGCTGTGATATACCTTCCTGGTGGAGGGCTTATGTGCTGCCACGAGGATGGCGGGAGTCCTAACTAGGAGTGGAACTGGAGCGACCAAGCTGTCAGTTTCAGACTGTCCAGGTTTGGAGTTGGCAAGTCCAATGGATGGGAGATGAGATCCGGGATGGGATCTAGAATCCAATGGTGATTCACAAGGCGAGACCACAGGTAAGGGAACCAAATTTGTCGAGGCCAGAATGGGGCAATGAGAATCATCTTGCTCCCCAACCGCGAGGCTTTCTGCAAGAGTTGTATCATCATTGGAAGAGGAGGATAGGCATAGAGTAGACCGGGTGGCCAAGCATGCACCAGAGCGTCTCTTGGAGATTCCCCTGGTGGGGGGATTAGAGCGAAGAAATTGTCGCATTTGGCGTTTGATGGAGATGCAAAAAGATCGCAGCAGGGTTGCCCCCATGTTGCGAATATCTGCTTCGCTACTAGAGGATTGAGAGACCACTCGTAGGGGGTAAGAAGGGTGCGGCTGAGCTTGTCCGCTAGGATGTTGGTCCTCCCCGGAATGTGCATTGCAATCAGAAAGCGGTTGGTGGAGATCGCCCATTCCCACACCCTCATGGCTTCGCGGCAAAGAGGATAAGATCTGGTTCCCCCCTGTTTGTTGATATACCAGACCACTGACATGCTGTCCGAGTGAATTGCAATCGTTCCTGCGGGGAGGAAGCTCTGAAGTGCTTGCAACACTAACAGCACCGCTCTCATCTCCAGAACGTGGATATGCAGGGAGGTCTCTGTATCGTTCCACGTGCCTTGGACTGTCCTGCCTGAGTAATGCCCCCCCACCCGAGGCGGGAAGCGTCCGTGGTCACCGTGGGGATGGGGGGAGAGGTGCAGAAGGGACGGCCAGTATGGAAGTTTGATGCTTGGAGCCACCATAGTAACGCCCTTCTGCAAGCCTTGCTGATAGCAATGGGATGGTGGAGAGGAAGGGATAGGAAGGACCATTGCACTAACAGAGTCCACTGCAGGACTCGCATGTTCAAACGGGCGCATTGAAGGAGTGTAATCGCTGCTGCCATGGAGCCTAGTGCCCTCAGGATCAATTCCGCTGGTGAAGCTTCTGAATGAAGGATAGCCCGCACATGAAGTTGAAGATTTCTGATTCTCTCCACAGTTAGGAAGGCTCGCAAATCTCTGGTGTTTATTCTGGCACCTATAAATTCTATGATCTGTGTTGGAACCAGTAGGGATTTGCCGACATTGATAGTAATGCCTAGTTGTGCGGCTAGATGGAGAAAGAAGTCTTTGGCTGAGCAAAGTAGATGCCTTGTTGGTGCGGTCAGGAGCCAGTCGTCCAGGTAAGGGAAGACCTGAATTCCCTAGAGTCTCAGGTGAGCCGCAATCACTGCTAACATTCTGGTGAACACCCGAGGGCTGTGGTGAGGCCAAAGGGAAGGACCCTGAACTGGTAGTGACTGGCTCCCAGCCGGAAGCGAAGGAACCTCCCGGATCGTTTGTCCATTAAGATGTGGTAATACGCATCCTTGAGGTCTATAGAGCACATCCAATCATTCTCCCTCAGTAGGGGGAGGATAGATTGAAGAGTGACCATTCGGAATTTTTCCTTGATTACTGACAGGTTCAAGTGGGAAAGGTCTAGGATGGGTCTGAGATCCCCCGTCTTTTTTGGCACCAAAAAGAACCTGGAATAGAACCCTAATCCGAGCTGGTCTTGGGGGACGGGCTGGATGGCTCTTTTTCTTAGCAGCTGCTGTATTTCTGCGGCTGCGGCCTCCCTGTGATCGGGTGGTACATCGGGGAGGTTCTTGGATTGGGGGACATGGAGAATTGGTATTTTGTACCCACTGGATATGATGCGGAGCACCCAGCGGTCTGTTGTGATGGACTCCCATGCCGCTAGATGCTTCGAAAAATGCCCCCCGACTGCCTCCAGAGTGGAGCAGCCGGGCAACCCCTCAGGGCTGCTGCGCGGGCCGTTCAGAGAAAGGTTCTCTGGAGGCAGTCGGGGGGCGTTTTTTGAAGCATCTAGCAGCATGGGAGTCCATCACAACAGACCGCTGGGTGCTCCGCATCATATCCAGAGGGTACAAAATACCAATTCTCCTCTGCCACGGTTGGACTGGTTGTCCGGAGCTGGTTGGGAATGTTGTGATTTTCGGAACCACATCTTCTTCTGACCCTTTTGGTTCCTTGAAAAGGACCGCTGGGGAGCAGAGAAGCGGACTCAGACGGCAGACAACATCTTCCCGTCCTTCTCGCTCTGGACAAGCGTCTCGCGAACTGCTTTGCCAAAAAGGGCAGAACCATCAAAGGGGACGTTCACGAAGGACACTTTAAAGGGCTCCGTAAAGTCGCAATGACGGAGCCAGGCCTGACGTCTCATGACTAGGCCTGCTCCGCTGGCCCTAGCGGCTCCCTCTGTGGCGTGGGACAATAGCCGCATAGAGGTGTTTGAAATAGATCTCAGAGTGGCCATTCGGGTGGAGTACAATTGTTTATCCTCCTCCCACATGGACTCAGGGGGGGATGCAGCGTATTCTTTGATAAGATCCTGCTGCATCCTGATGACATGTGCCATATAGTTCAGAGACCTTACTGAGAAGGTCGCTGAACTAAAGACTCGCTTCCCTAAGCGATCCATCAAACGGGACTCTCTGCTCGGTGGATGGACTGAGGGACTCTCCTGAGCCAATTCCCTCTTTGTGGCTGCCGCCGTCAACATGGCATCTACAGGGGGCCCTTACTCCAATGAGACCGGTCTGAGGGGAGGCTAAGAATCCTATCCGGTCGTTTGGGTATTGGCTCCACGGTGTCCGGATCCTTCCATGCCGTGGTGGTAATAAGGTCCACCAGGGGATCGGCTGGAGGGGACACCCAGGAGGTAGACAGGCCTGCCTCGAATGCCTCCAGAAACACGGACTCGTCAGAAGAAGACTTGGGGGCAGACCACCCACCTCTGATTCTTAGCATCTCCATGATGTCTCCAAAGGAGACATCCTCAGGGGGTGATCTTGGGGAGCCTTCCCCTTCCTCCAAGTCAGTGTCCTCAGTTAAGGACTCAGGGGAGTCCACGTGCCTCCTTTTGCACTTATGCTTGCGGGGAGCTTCCTCGGGGGGACTGTCCGAGGAGGCCTCGCCAGCAACATCTTGTTCCAATGGAACTATCTGTGACATCGAAGCAGGCTGTCCCTTTGGCCGGGTGATGGAAGCCTGGCCCAGCAGAGAGGGAGTGCAGGGAGGAGTCGATGCAAGGACCGGGGGTCCGGATGCTCTCAACAGAGCCCTCTCCACAACATCGAATGCCGAGGGAGAGCCACTCTCCAATGGATCCGAAAGTCGGCTCCCACTCTGATCCGATGAAGGGATTGGAGCCGGCGCCGAGACCGTCGGATCCGAGGGACCAGTGTGCTCCGACCTGGATGGAGCCAAAGGCACACTGAATCCCCCGGATCCAAAGCTCGGACCACGGCTCAGAGAGGTCGGATCCGACAGACTCGAGGGTAGGGTCGGATCCGAAGCACCAAGTACCGTTGGCGCCGACCCACCCCCGGCTCCAAGGCTGCTCGGCTCCGAGCACTCCGAACACGGGTAGCAGGTCGGAGAAGGAGCAATTGGGTGGAAAAAAGGTGTCGAGCTCCCCCCCCTGAGGGGGGGAGGCAAGAGCACTCCCATCTGCAGCTGGGCCTGGATGAACCTTCGCATCATCCGGTCCAAGTCTGCATCAGATAAACTGAATGTAGATCCCGAAGAGTCCACCGAGGCAGGCCTGGAATGCCGCTTCGATGACCTCGATGGAGATCGGGTTTCCTCCTCCTCGGGCCCCGGGGAGAAAGAAGGGGATCGGAGCAGAGGAGGAGGAGACCTAGAAGCAATGGAGGGAGAAGCCCGCTTAGCTGGCGGGGCCGAAACGGAGGTCTCGGCCCACCGCTTGTGGTGCTTCTCCCTCCGTTTCTCCCTCCTGGCCTCCCTGTCCTCAGACACTTTAGCGGGAGTTTGAGTCCCAGTCGGAGGCAGGGGGGCAGGAGTGGCAACCATCACAGGCTGTGATGGAGCCACAGGAGTAGCAGAGGTAGCAGAGGCCGAAGCTGAATCCGGGGGTAGAAGTCCCACCAGGACCAGCTTCGACCTCCGTTCTTTCAGTGCCCTGGGGTTGAACGCTGCACAGGTAGTACAGCCCGAGGTGAGGTGTTCAACCCCAAGGCACCGAACGCACTGAGTGTGGCCATCAGCCGGGGAGAGCTTATGGCCACACTCAGTACATTTAGAAAACATGGCTTTTGGGGCCTCAGCCATTCCTTTTTTTTTTTTTTTAAACTAAAAAAGAAGAAAAACAACTGCACACACACACAGGCCCCAAAAGACAGACACACAGCAAACACTAGCGACCAGCAAAAGGAGGGTATGAATTAAAAATTAAGGAACCTAACACAGACACACTTTACAAATATTACTTTAAACTAAAAAAGAATTTCCTGACTAGAAATAATTTGAAAAAGTTAACTTTTTTTTTTTTTTTTTTTTCCACTTGTCTGACAGAGCTCAAAAAGATCCAGCCATCACAAGCGTGGCAAACTAGATCTGAGGTCATGGAGGGTTAGCAGGGGATTATGGGTGAAGGGAGGGGCTAGGAGCTCGGATCCATTAGCTTGAAACAAGTTGCCGGCTCGGATCCGATATCGGATCCGTAACCCACAGGTTGCTGACAAATGAACATTCCTACTTCAGATCTGATGGTGTGTGTAGCCTGCTTTGAAGCGTAGGTATCTTCTGCCAGATTCCCCGATTGGGATGTGCAGGTATGCTTCTTTTAAATCTAGTGTTGCCAACCAGGCGTCTTTGCCTATCATAGGAAATAATTAGTGAAGAGTCAGCATCTTGAATTTTGGAAGCTCCAGAAAGGTTTTTCCAGCTGAAGGACAGAGCATCCACTTTCCAAGCTTTTTTGTGGGGAGCCCTTGTTCAAAACTTGTCCAACTGGTAGTTCTGGGGGGAGGCAAATAGATCTATGTCTGTAGTTCTGGGGGGAGGCAAACAGATCTATATCTGGGCTCACCGATTTGCTTGTCAACATGTTGAAAATCCGTGGTTCCAGTTTCCACTCATTTCTGCTTAGTCCGTCTGCCAGCGTATTCAATTTTCCTGGCAGGAATTGAGCTTGTAGGTGCACTTGGTAGCTCAAGACTGTGTTCCACAATGCCATGGCTAGTCTGCAGAGGGGGGTAGGAATGTGTACCCCCCCCTGCTTGTTTATGTACCTCATAACCGTGGTGTTGTCCGTCTTTACCACTAGTTGTCCTGGAAGAATGTAGTCCTTGAAGGATGTCAGAGCACTCTGTACAGCTAACATTTCTTTTTGATTGATATGCAGGTGCATTTGGGTTCCATTTGCCCTGAATGCACTTCCCTGCCAAGTGAGCCACCCCATGCATAGTCTGATGCGTCTGTAGTTAGGGTTTGGGCGGCAGAGGGCAGTGTGAATGGCCGTCCCTTGTTTTGGTGGCAGGCCTCTGCCCACTATAAGAGCTCCAGGCGTAGGCAAGGTATGATAGGAATCATTGTTTCCAGGCTGTGACAATGTTGACTCCATAGACTTTTTAAGTACCACTGTAGTTTCTTCATATGCAGTCTTGCATATGGAATTAGAAGAATGCAGGAGGCCATGAACCCCAAGGCTTGCAGTATTTGTCTTGCAGATAGCAGGGTTTTGTGACCACTTGTTTGAAGTAAGTTAGCAAAATAATTTGCTTCTCTGGCGTGAGGAAAACCATCTGGGCAGTTGCATTCAAGCTTGCACCCAGGAATGAAATCTGTGTGTACCAGCTGTGATTTATTTTTGTTTATGGTGCACCCCAGGCAAGTTAGAACCTTTTTTTTTTTACAAATGCCAGATGATTTAGAAGTATGCCCTGGTTTTCTGCCTGAATTAGACAATCGTCCAGGTATGGATATATCTTAATATTTCTTTGCCTGCAAAATGCATTTACTGGAGCCAGGCACTTTGTGAATACTCTGGGCGCAGTAGACAAGCTAAAGGGCAGTGCAGAGAACTGATCATGCAAGTAGCCTGCTTTGAAGCGTAGGTATCTTCTGCAAGATTCCCTGAGTGGGATGTGCAGGTATGCTTCTTTTAAATCTAGAGTTGCCAAACAGGCATCTTTGCCTAGCATAGGAAGTAACTGGTGAAGAGTCAGCATCTTGAATTTTGGAATGTCCAGAAAGGTGTTTAGAGTAGACAGGTCCAGAACTGGATGCCATGATTTGTCTTTTCTGGGAACCAGGAAAAGCCTGGAATAGAAACCTTGTCCCTTTTCCTCTTCTGGTACCGGTTGAATAGCACCCATGTTTAAGAGGGTAAGTAATTGTTTTTGAGCCTCTGCCCACTGATTTGGGGGCAGGTCTGACAACCGTTTAGTGTTGGCAATGTGTGGAAATAAAATCTGTATCCCTGGGACACTATATTCAAAACCCCTTTTGTTCTGGGTTAAGAGTTCCCAGTTTTTTGCTTGAAGAGCAATCTTTCCCCCCAAAGGGGCGGCTAAAAGTTAAGTGCTTGGTAATTTTAAAGGAAAGTCATTGAGACTGTTATTTCCAGATTTGGAAGTGGAGGTCCCCATTGCTTAGTTCTGAGAGTCCCCTAGGACTGAAACCTGATGTTTTTGGTGTGTCTGGGTTTGGCTTGAGAGGATCTGGAAGTAGCTGGAAAGGACCAATTCTTAGTAGGCCAGTGCCTACTAAATCTTCGAGGTTGCACTTGTATGAAATCTTTTACAGTTTGAATAGATTTAGCTTTAACTTCCATATCTTTTAGAACTTCTTCAGCCTTATTACCAAACAGGCGGTCCTGATTTAAAGGAGCATCCAACAATTTTGCTTTAACATGATCAGGCAGAGATTGCTCCTTAAGCCAAGCATGCCTTCTAAGCACAGACCCAATAACAGCAGCCCTGCAAGAGGCCTCTAAAGAATCAAAACCACATTGCAAAGTATGTTTTCCAATTTGTTCAGCAGAATGCAAATCCTGTAAATTGTTATTTTCCACACAGTCAGAAATCAACATCATTTTCTGTTTAAGTAGTCCAATAATATGCTGTTAATATTTTAACATATGAAATTGGCAGTTTAAAGCCCTGATTGCCAAGGCTGCAGAAGTATAAACCTTTTTACCCCCATTTATCCAGCGCCCTGGAGTCTCTATCAGAAGGGGTAGGATTTTTAGCAGTAGAAGCCTTAATGCCTTTGGGCCCCCTGAGAAATTGTTTCTGGATCTGAAACAGGATTTTTGAGAATAAACTTGTGGGACTCAGGAACCCTGTAGTATCTGTCAGGTTTACTAGGAGCCTGAGGCAGGGAATCAGGGGCCATACTGGATACATACTGAAAACACATCATCAACAATGTCTAATACAGGAGGTATGGCCAAAGGCCTATGCTGAGGTAGAAGAAGGAAATCCCCAAGTCTATTTTTTGAATCAGAAAATTCCTGACTTTCTCCAGTGTAAATGATCCCTTAAGGTATGTAAATTTTCCCCAAAAGAAAAGTCCTCAGGGGGGGATGCAGAGGGAATGGAATCCTCTGCATCAGAATCCTCATAAGTAGGTATGGACAAATCCAGGTCATTAGAAGAGTCAGAAGAAACAGAGTCCTGATCAGAAGATTCATAGACAAGCTCAGCCCTAGGCCTCTTAGAAGGGGGGGGGGGGGTTGACTACCCCTGATTAGAGTAATTAGATCTTCAGCCATTTTGATCATTTGTTTTTTAGGCATAGGGGCCTGAACATGTGGCCTGGGCGTCAGTTTTTTAGACATAGATAGAGATCGAGATTTAGTTGAAGGTGGAGTCGGTTTAGTATGCAAGTCTGTAGGCCTGAATACACTCCTCAGAAGCTGGCACCTACACAGCGGCTCCGGACCCATCCAAGGTAGAGACATCCGTGGATTCCATAGGTGAAGCATCTCACGGCATACCGGACTCCGAATGGGTTTCAGTAGAGGTCTGCGAATCAGAAGTAGTGGGTATCAGGGGCTGCAAAAGTGCCTCACTAGCTTAGGAGAAGCGTCGTCGGCAGTTTTGGACCTCGACGGCCTGTCTCTGTTTTTAGCTTTGTGTTTTTTCAGAATCCCAGTAGTCGGATGGCTAACTGACGACATTTCTGGATAATTAAACCGAGAACTGAAATATTTAGAGGCAAAAATGTACTGACGACAGATATTGCACAGATTAAATAAAGCACAAAACCGACAGCAAGGTACTTCGTGGTCAGGGCCTAAGCAAGGAATACAGTACAAATTAAAATCTTTATGAGGTATTTGCTTTCCACAAGTAATGCCATTATTAACTTTTACGGACATCGGTAAGGAGCAAGAAAAAGTTTCCCCAACGGAGTACTTAGCTTTAAATTGAAGTCTTAGGTTCTGAAACTCGAAAACGAAAATATCAGGAGTCTGCCGACCGGCACCTGCGAACTGCTTCTGCTTCGGGCACCGCACGGCAAGAAAGACTGATAAAATGGCGTCGGCTGCATGTTTTATACCCCTGACGACCTGACATCATGGAAGACGGGACAGCAATCGACACAGGACCCAAGACTTTGTTAATCAGGCCAACTGAGGGCAACCTGCCAGCAGATTGCCCAAATGTAATGACTGCAACAGTGAAACACGAAGAACATCGGCAAGGTGAAGATGCCGCAGTAGAATCTCTGGAGAGGATGCCTGAAGCAGGAGATTGTCTAAGCAGGGGAAAGACTTGTACCTCCCTTAGCCTGCAAAAAGGGTTCACACGAACGAGGCAATACCCTTGGGGCAGCAGAAAGGCAAAATGTTAAAGCAGAGAACTGAAAATGGCAGGAAGCAAGAGAGACACAAAAACATCCTAAAAGGAGGATGAATAGGGATGTGAAGATAAGCATCCATTTAGGATCAGAGACACTGAAAAGCCTGAGGAGGAAGGGAACAAAGTCTGAAGGAACATCATACAAAAGAAAGGACCTTCAGAAAGGTGTTCAAATGAGAAAGGTCTAGAATGGGTCTCTAAGTGCCCTCTTTCCTGGGAATAAAAC
Organism: Protopterus annectens; assembly: GCF_019279795.1. Lineage (NCBI taxonomy): Eukaryota > Metazoa > Chordata > Ceratodontiformes > Protopteridae > Protopterus > Protopterus annectens. The sequence goes on along the minus strand of NC_056741.1, from coordinate 1,309,023,374 downwards.
CCCTTCCCCTTTGAGAAACTGAAACTTCCTTAATAGTTCCCCCAAGTCAAAAGATCCTGAAGCACCTCTGGAAAGAAAACCAACTGTTCCTGAGGGGGCTAAGGAATGCCCCTGAAAAGGGATGGGGGGATTTCCAGACCATGCAATATCCTAGGCAGATAATGGAAAGAACCCAGGAATCCTGAGTAATCTTTAACCAAACTACAAGAGACAGGGAAAGATGGAGAAAAAGAAATAAGGCTGAGAAGAACAGAACAGTCAGACAACACCTGGTTTGTCAGGAAAAGGATATTTCTGGGTCACAGGAGTCTGCATAGCATTAACAGGAGCTGCCTTTTTACCCCATTCTCACCTTTGGAAGGATGGGGAGACTGCCTATGAACAAAGGCCAGCTTCTTAAGAATTTTAGGGTAATTTCTTCAAAACTTATGTACAGGAGAAACAAAAGCATGTTTAAAGTTCCTGCAAAGCCTTGCCCTTATTCTGAAAAGACAAACAAATCTGCAGTAGCTGTACTAAATAAATATTTGTTATTCACAGGAGCATCCATCAACCTAGCCTTAATATCATCAGGCAAAGGTCGAAGCAAAACGCACGAATATCTTCTCATAGCAGAGCCAAAAGCGGCAGCTCTGGAAGAAGCATCTGCTGTATCATAGCTGCACTTAATAGAATGACAAGCCACCTAAGAAGTCTCCAAGTCTTCCTTTCAGAATCAGGAAGGTCAGAAATAACCTGACAGACCTGAGAAAGAAGAGCCAAACTATATCTGGACAGAAGGGTCTGGTAATTGACAGCCCTAAAAAGCCAAGGTAGCAGACGTATAAACCTTTTTACCTAGTCTTTCCATAGTCCTACTGTCTATCAGTAGGATGGAGCTTTGAAGAAGGCAGTAACTAGGATGGCTTTTCAGATGCCACAAATCACCAGAGAGGTCAGCTGAAGAGAATCCATAAAAAGAATTTACAATCCTTAGGCACCCTGTAAAACCTATCAGTTTTTTGGGGGGCAAGGGGCTGGGAGTCTAGATCCTGTGACACAGTAAAAAAGACATCCAACAAGACAGCCAAAACAGGAGAGACAGCAGAAGGTCTGGGACAGTCCATTTGCAGAAGCTCGTAACACCAGAAAGCTCAATCCCATTTAAAAAATTCCATTTTCCTGGAAACTGTGGAAAAATAAAGAAAAGGCTGCACCAGACTTGCACAACCAAAACGTTTATTGACTAAAAACTGACGCAAGCGCTTTCACTACTACTCCTGTCACTTCTTCAGACAAATTAAACATCAATCCACCAAGTTTATACATCAGATGTCCACAGTCAGCTGATGTGCTTAATAAAAGCCAGGTGTAGTTTAAATAATTTATACAATTAGAACTCTACAATTAAAATAATATCTGCATAATATATCAGTAAAAAAAAAAAAATATATATATATATATATCAATAATATGTAGATAAATATATGGTGGACACATTGTACGAATTCCTAGTGCCTGAGGCGGCGAGACTTTAAAAAAAAGGTTTTAAAGATTTTAGACCATTAACGCCAGGATATCTCTCAGCATTCAGTGAAAAAATCCATTTTTGCTCTATGCTCTCTCTAATATTTTCTATATCACCCCCTCGTATGCTAAGGTGCACAACTTGAATGACCATAAACTTAAAAAATTGTGGTTATAATCTGTTTGCTTAATATGATCAGCCAAGGCATTATTTTCTTTACAGTTGTTTATGTCCCTGCTATGTTCAAGGATCCTGTCCTTGAACATTCTGTTGGTTTTGCCTACATAAAATGCAAAACATTTCTGACGAAAAGTAAACAATATTCATTGTTCTACAATCAGCATAACTATTACTTGTGATAGTAAATTGTTGTGTGGGGTGTGCAAAGGTTCTATTGCTATAGAGATATTTACATGCAAAACATAGTCTGCATGGAAATGTACCAATCCGCATGGACTGTATTGGTCTCCCTATGTCCAATTTATTACAAAGATGTTGTTTCAAGGACTTGTTTCTAAAAGAAAAGGATGGAACATTACCGATCCTTTCCATAAGTCCTTGTACTTCCTGTAATAAATGCCAATTTCTTTTAATAATAGAAGTGTATTCATTGACATCACTTGAATACTAGAAAACTACTCTGAATTTATTATTACTCAGGATGGGGCCACGGCCATCTTCGTTTTATATAGCATTTGTTAAATGAGGTCTACATCTGCTGCCCCTCCGTGCCTCATCTATGGTGGTATCAATCTCCTCCTTTGAATATCCTTGAATACATCAGGGACATAAACAACTGTAAAGAAAATAATGCCTTGGCTAATCGTATTAAGCAAAGAGACTGCACACACAATTTTAAGTTTATGATCATTCAAGTTGTGCACCTTAGCATATGAGGGGGTGATATAGAAAATATTACTGAGAGCATAGAACAAAAATTAATTCTCTCTCTGAATGCTTAGAGATATCCTGGCCTTAATGGTCTAACATCTTTAAAACCTTTTTTAAAGTCTCGCCGCCTCAGGCACTAGGAATTAGTACAATGTGTCCATCATATATTTATCTACATATTTTATATATATAGATTTTTACTGATGATATGCAGACTTCATTTTAATTGTAGAGTTTTTATTGTACAAGTAATGTAAAATATAGACTTTTACTGACATTTTATGCAGATATTATTTTAATTGTAGAGTTCTAATTGTATAAATGATTTAAACTACACCTGACTTATCAAGTACATCAGCTGACTGTGGACATCAGCTATATAAACTTGATGGACTGAGGTTTATTTTGTCTGAAGAAGTGGCAGGACTAGTTGTGAAAGCGCTTGTGTCAGTTTTTATTCAATAAATGTTTTGGTTGTGTAAGTCTGGTGCAGCCTTTTCTTTATTTTGCCTCGGTTTTCTGCACCTCTCTGCACCCTGAGCCATCTGTTATTAATCCTGGAAACTGTGACCCAGAAGGAAAGCTCCTCAAAAGGAGTGTCAGGACTAGTAGACTCTTCTTCCTCAGGACCACAGTCTAAAGGGGAAGGAATATGGGATGAATAGTAAGGGATTCCTCATCTGAAGCCACCTCTTCCTCAGAGTAATCCTATTCCACAGGCCTCTTAACATGAGTTGATGACCAAGGTGGAGCAAGAACAGAAACTACTTGAAGAGGTTACAAAACCAAGAGGGCATTAAACAAACTCAGAGTGAAATTCTGCCATTAACTCGAGGGTCATTAGGAGTAGGAGAAACACACACTGTTTTTTTGTTTCTTTTTCAAGAGGATGTCTGCCCTGTAAAACTTAGAAGGTTCAGACATTGGATGGCATTCAACAACAGTAGTTGGAACCTCCTCTCTAACCAGAATCTGAGGAACCCCCTTAGGCCCTTCAGTAATCATCAGCTGCAGTTCCCCCTGAATGTCCAAAGTGGACATCTCTGGGATGAAAGCCTGCCAAATAGAACAGGACATATGGCCATGGGAAGCACAGAGACAAAATGAGCACTGCTCATAATGGTCTTTATGGGGAATGTCTCCAGCACTGGCATTTACCCTTTCTGGATAACATAAAACCCCACAAGCAACAACAAAGTGAAAAAAAGACAAGAGCAAAACCCCCAAGAGAGCACTAATCTGAAAGCAGCTTGGTGAACCAGCAACGAAGCGGGTGTTCGGAATGACAATCAAACGATGGTGTTCGGACTGGCGATAAAAGTTCTGAGGACAACATGTCCAGACATCACCTTTTAAGCCCTACACTATACGTGCAGGCATATGTGTGATGTAAGGTGCACCTTAAAAGCAACCTAAAGGCTTTGGTATACTGTCCAGATGTTGAGCCGCCCTTGGCAGGGGATCCCTACTGTAAAGAATACAGCAATAGTGAAATGGAAGGACATCTTATCCATCTTTCATTACAAGTGTGATGCAGTCCAGCTTCTCAGTGGCTTCAGCCCTAAGCCTAGTACAATCTAAGGATGCAATATACAAAAACATTAGGATCAGATGGATACAGTAACACTTCTAAGTTTAGACTTTACTGCTCGCTAGAAACACTTTGGTGTTGTGACTTGTTCTCTTGGTATGGGAGGTCTAGGGAGCACAACATCTGGGTGAAGTAAGTAGCATTCAAAAGCAGTCAAATCCCATTACAGTAATACTCGACAAACAATCTCCTGCATTTAAACATTTCCAAGGATAAAATATCCAACGTGGACAACAACTTTGGAAGATTCTGAGCAAACAGCACAAATGGACATTCCTGTGTGAAAAGCCTGCCTCGGCAAACGTTACACTTACAATGACAATAACTGAAGTACAAGGGACTACAATGAAGAGTACAATGTGGTGCTGAGAAGACAAATCTGCAAAAATATTAACGTAAATGTATGGAAAATGTGAAGGATCTGGCAAGGATGGAAAACACTATCAATTCTTAGAAAATTAACCTGTTTATACTGAATATTTTAACAGAAATGCAGTAAGAGCAAACAAATAAGGTGGGGAAGCAGTGACTACTAATGGTGGGAATGGAAGGAGGTCACAGACAATACAAAAGCAAGGTGAAAGAGAAAATGATAGAATGCTGAAGTATTATGTGATTAATTCCATTTGTGAAAACTAATTTTGACTGTACAGTTTTAAGAGTGCCTTACCCTTTTATGCTTCTATCAGACATGGCTCTGAGTCTCTGTGGAATGCAAGGGGTGGACACACAGGAGGGGAGATCAATTCTGCTGGACAGACTCACACTAGTTTTTAGTGTTTCTAATAAAGGCATTTATAGAGAAATTGTTAAAAGTTTCTCTCATCAGAAGTGTTGCTGTATAGTCCCTACCATAACTAGTAGCAGATGATTGTGTCTACTTAATAAAAGCCAGCAGTTTTTGATAAAACAGGTAATGTGAAAACTGGAACAATTAGATGAAACTTTTAAAACAGTTGGAGAAAATACATGCTCTGCAGTCAATTTTACATTTATAGAGCGACTTCTTTGGCTCTTGAAAATATTCATCAGGTAATTAAATGGACAAGATAGAATGATGCATATAAAATTCATTTATCCAGTACTGACCACCAACAGCTCTGTCCTATGCTTGTGGCAGGAAATGACATCTGAAATAGCTGGGTCAACACAGGGGAATTACAGGTAAGGGGAGGAGTTTGAGCACTGGATTCAAAAACTGAAAGTGTCCGAAGCTGGAGTAGACTCTGATCCGAAGAACCATACATCGAGGAATGGATGTAAATGACAACAGAGATCCATTTCAACTGACAATTCAAGTCGCTTCTTGTCCGTATTCCTTAACGGTTGCAGTTTCAAAGCAAGTTAACTTGCACACTCAACGTCAGACACTGGAGACTCATACATACAAGGTTATGGTTTCCAATGTTAAAAAAGATGCTGCAGATGATGCAAAATCCGCAACATAATTGGAATACACTTTGATTTTTTGAGTAAGGAGAAGACAAAGTTAAATGCTTCCATAATTTTTGTATTTCATACACCAAAAGCATAACACTTCCTTCTAGAAGCACTTTCAGTCCACTGATGTCAGAGTTCCTCTATGTTCAGGGATTACTCCAAAACCATTTACTAATCTTACTGATAATCACAAATGGTACAGCTTCCCAGCTAACCTTGTTCCTCAAACTGCTGTTGACTCCTTTGGATTCTATTCCCTCATGGACATACAACACCAATGTACATCTACCAGTGCAAAATAAGCAAAATGGCAAATTTAAAACTAAACCCATATTACCACATCAATATACTATACAAGTAAAATACTACTCTTCATCATATTTAAAAGCTGTCCTCTTCATTACTATAGAAAAGATTTATAAATTGGCAAAGTCCCTTAATATCACCATTAGAAAATGCAATGCCAGCTATGACCTTCAGGTTACCTCTATTTCAAAAGAGGACCATTAAAACCTTCCTAATGTAATTGAAGGCTTTAAGATAAGCAACAATTCTGTGCTGGACTTCTCACCAATGCTACCTCCTTCTCTGATCCCGGATTACATTGCTTGCACTGTTTGCAGCCCCATTGTCTTCCAACTGAACTTTACCCACCCTCCCATCTGCTCTCCTTCCCACAGCCCTCTCCTCTACATCACTTTAGACAAGAGTCCTGGAGGTACTTTCCAAAATTAAAAAAAAAAAAAAAAAAAAAAACATCCATAGGTCCTGACAAAATCCCTATGCTAAAAAGTACCAAGTCCCACCTAAAAATCTGCCCATCACCTCCTCAACTTTAGGATCTCCATTGGTTACATCCTCAAGGTGTGGATAATAGTTGTTGTTGTGCCCTTACATAAAAGGTTTTCATAGTACTGACCCAGGGAATTTCAGGCCTATTAGTCTCATTAACATTACTTGCAACACAATGGAATGCATTACAGCAGAACTAAACAGAGGATTTAGGTGACCTTATTTTCCTAGATGCACATCAAATTGGCTTTTAAAAAGGTAGGCAATTCCTACTGAACTTAGTGAAGTTCTTTGAAAGGGTCACTGAGGTTATGGATTATTGGGGGTTGCATAATGGTTAAGGTGTTTACCTCACAAAAAGTTAACGATTCTCACCTTTGAGAGAAATTGGCTAGGCTTAAAATAGCCCACAAGGGCAGCCAACTTAGTACTTGCCTATGAACCTATAAGGCACATACATCTATACAGCCTACTAGGCTGTTTCAAGAATATATGATCATGCAGCAAGGTGATTTATGAAGGGTTTTTTTTATGGCTGGTCACTTTAAAAGACATTTACTACTTTTGCACAAAACAGAATAAACATTTGGTACCAACATTTTAGCCTACACATATCCTTCCATTAATTCAAAGATTTTTTTTAAATACTTTACAATTTCTTGACAGCAGCACAGAGGCACAGTAGTTAGCACCGCTTTTTCACAGTGCTTCCTTTTCCAGTGGAATTCAGTTATTGGCTGGTGTGGAATCTGTGCAGAATTTAGGCTGAGTGGGTTTTTTACTGGGGGCACAGTTTTGCTCTTCCATTCAAAATACATTAATTTGTAAACTAACATTCCTCCAAATGGACTGTAGGGTGTGTGTGTGTGTGTGTGTGTGTGTGTGTGGGGAGGGGGGGTCTAAGAGTCAGTACATCTCCCATGATCCACTGGCACCCTGTTGAAGATTAGTTCCTCTTGACTTGCACCCAGTAAGTTCTAAAAGAGGATCCATTTTTCCCTCTGATCCAGAAATTAATATTGCAGGTATTCAGAGAATGAATAAATACACAGCAAACTACAAGCTGGCCAGCTCCACTTTTACTGTGGGGAATGGCAATGGGGCATTAACTGGTCAAAGAACTGCATTCCACCACCTGCTAAAGCTTAAGTGGAAGATTCTTTACATGGCAGGAGAAAACCAAACAGCAGTGTTTAACATACCAAATACGAAGGCCTCAAGACCATGACGAGTTCTCACGTCACTACAAGTCTACTTTACCTAATGCAGAAAACAGAACAAAACTTTAAATCTACCTTGTTCAACAACAGACCTTTGTTTTAATAAGCCTACAAAAGTTGCAACAATCGGACCATGCGGCAAAAAAGACTGAGGATATGACGTCGGTCATGCGCATTAGTACCCTGACGTACTGACGTCAGTCTAATGCGCCCTGACCGACGTCAGCCATATACTTTGGTATTCGGGCCGACTGGACAGCGGACTACCCAATAGTTAGGACTGCAGCAATGTGGAATGAAGAACATCAGAACAAAACTTTAAATCTACCTTGTTCAACAACAGACCTTTGTTTTAATAAGCCTACAAAAGTTGCAACAATGGATGTGGCAAATAGCATCCATCAGAGATCATGAGAATTTTAGGGAGTAATCAAAAGCAATGTAGCTTTTTACATAGTCTTTAAGATGCATCCAATATATAACCAGTACCAAAGAATGCTCATCACCACTTGTTATTAAAAGGCCACAATAATGTCCATGAAACAACCATAATGCTTTACTTCAATATTTTCCATACCATCACTCTCAAGTCTCAAATCTTCAAGAACCTCAGGTATGTGCATTTACTCTTCTTGAGCCAAGAGATGCTGGACCTGCTTTGCTCTGTGTTACAATGTCAGCTACTCTTTTACCCCCACATCTGTATAACTACTGAATTGCACCATAGGCTACTCATAACCCCAAACTAATACATCTGCCCTCTACATGCTTTCCCTGACCCTGAAGATGGCCCTCTAATCCTCCTCATCATTTTATTCTTTGTTCATAGGTATATAGCAGGTTAATGCACCAATGCAGCCTTTTATAAGTCCAGCCAAGCATCCCAACTGCATCCTGCAAGTTTATGTGCCTCAGGAAGTTATTTTAAGAGGCATATGTAAGCTAAGGCAAGAGTTACTGACTACCATTGTCCATTAGAGACACAGGTGCTAGACCCGGGGTGTATTTCAAATTTTCCATCCACTGGTCCAAGTTTCTCTTGAATTTGAGTTAGAGAAGACCTTTTACCTATAGGAATCCTGTTCCAGAAAAGAGGAATTCTCTGAGACACATACTTGTCCCTCCAATGTGACCTATTTGTGCCACAAGCAAAATGTAAATGCCTAGCTCTAGTAATTCCAATGCTATATTAATTTTAAGGATATGCAAAGGATGCCTAGTATGCCGACAAAGACTGCTTCTCAACATTCTGTAAGAAATGGAGTACTGAGAGAGCAATGAGGCAATCTGCATAGGACATGCTGGTGATGCCACGCATTTCTTTTTGTGAAGAACCTCCTTGGACGTTCCAGTTGTTGCATGTGCCTGGTCAGGTACATACCAAAGTGGAAGTTTCATTTTCTCACCAAGGAACATTAATGAAAACCCACACAAAAGCAGACAACTACAAACCTAGGGAAAGGTCCTGAAGCACTTTCCATAATGCACATTCTCCTGGATGTTGCAGGTTAGTAGGCAAAGCAAACTATGTGAAGCCTCTGACCAAAGAGATTTAAGTTCAGAATGCTTGCCTAGTCTTCCCTTTCCCCTTCAGTCTCTGATAACTGGGTAACAGACCATAGTCCAACTATATGAAGGGAAGCATCACGTTCAATGTCACAGCACTTCAGAAGCACCACAAATCTAGTAAGTGCATACAAACAATTTAAAAAGAATAATACCACTGCTAAAACATGCCAAATGCAACATGCTGCTTTACCAATCTACATCAAAACTTAAAAGAGCAGGCCTCTGACTAAGTGTTAAAAGTTAACGATTCTTAGCATTTTGCTCCAGTCAAAGCAGAAGCCAAACAAATAGCACTGACACAGACTTCAGACATAAGCTTTTAATTAAGACAGAAAACCAGAAGCACATTTTAAAGAGAATGCCCCCCCCCAAAAAAAAAAAGCATAATAAATTTGAAGAGCCATATAGCTGCAAAATGAATTTATGCTGTTTTCATTTATAAACATGAAATAGAAGCTTTAAAATATGGAATGAAAGACTTGTGGGTTGCTGCAAATATAATTACTAATCTTGTTGGCAAGCCATTAAATTGCCAGAATAAATACAGTATACAAAGAATAAAAAACCCTCTCTAAAGACAGCAAAAATGTTTTCTAAAGCTTAAGCAGCAGAGGTAGCTATAGCATTCCCACTTGGGGCAAAGGATTATTTTTTCAAAAGTTTATTTTGCTTTATATTATCAAATTCTAGTTACATAAATCATGCTTAAACACACAACGCACCGGGGAAGCGGCAAAGATGACAAAAAAAAAAAAAATGAAAAGGCAGGTCTAGCCCTGAAGTATGTGATGTGACTAACACAAGAAAAAAGTTACAGAAAGCAAACAGCTAGAGAAATACATCTGTTCTCACTTGATTACAATTCAAAGGTGTCCTTTTATGTAGAGATTCCAAGAACAAACTTTCAATATCTACAAGATGCACAGCTACTGTGCTACAAAATGCCAACAGCAGTTTAGGCCACTCAGTATCCAAAAAAGCAGAATATCATCCTCTGCGAAAAGCATCTTAACTAGCACCTTTGAGATGGAACATTCCAGAGAAGCAAGAACATGAAGCATTTACTATCAACATCTGAGGAAAAGAAACGGGCACATAAAAATAAAATTCATCTGTCATTGCCTTCATAAATACATTAAACGTATAACCTAATTAACAAATACATGGAATCAATAACACTCCACAACAATATGGATTTTCTTTATCTGATACAATCTGAGGCTTAAAAGCCTGTACTGGTAAAATACATTTTCTATAGTATTCATCTGGAACGTGCACAAATATGCAGAACACTTATGCAGTGCCTTCTGATTAGTTTGCCAGCACTTCACTGGCTTTCTATATGAAAAGCACATTACGACTGCTTTCATTTAGAACTTTAAAAGTACAGCTGCAAATGTCTTTGAAGACTAGTTCTACTCATGTACAGCAGGGCAAGTCTCCAAACAGGTTAATGAAAAACTCTGCCATCCCCCTTTCTATTGCTACATCTTCTCTGGGCTTTCTTTTAATGTTAATTATTACCACCCAGACTAATATACATCTATGTTACGCCAGAGAGAATATGTATCTCAGCAACTGCTTTTCTAAGATTTGACACTGTAGCTCTTGAAAGTCTGACAGAACACTAATTATTCAAAAGTTGTACTATAACCAAAATGCAGAACACTGGCCTTGTCACTCTATCCACCAGCAATGTAAACTGAACTATACATTTAGCCAAACCAAATCCCACCTTTTGACCCCGAAAGCAAAAAAGCTTGTCTAGTTAAGCTTTTCTTACAACAAATACATTCTGCAGTCTGCTTGCAAAAATTTAATATTTAAAAAAAACTGCACATGACAGCTACAAGAAAGAGCAACATAATCACTGTAGTTTAACTGTAATTAACTGTGTAAGATAACCGTAAGTGTAAAGTATTTTAGTTCCCTTCCCACATCAGAAGTTATAACCCCACCTTCCTGCGTGTTACTAGTTTTATAGACAGGTTTGCAGTGCCTCAGCTATGCAGATATCCTTTTCTTGCATTCAGACCAGAGTTGCTTAACTGATCATGATAAACTGAGGGGATCCCTTCGATTAGATCAACGAGTGTATATTCTAACCTGCATGACTGCAAACCAGTTCAAACTAATACAGTCTGCTGCCTTGTCCTTTCATACCACCTTGAGGACCTCTACAACTTCTATCTCTGACCTCCACTGAGGTTTATAAATCAGAATGAATCTTGGCTTTCTAAACACCAAACTCAGTAAGACAGTGTCAGCAGAACTCTACAAGATGGCTTCTTACTGGAGGCTTTACAGCCACACCAAACAATTCTGCATTCCCAGCCCTGGCATCTTTACAAGTACCCAATCAATTTTAAAATTCAAGCGATGATGGTATTCAAGGACATCTATAACCAATAGCCCCTCATATTTAAGACAGCTTCTGGTGCTGTCTGCCCCTCTTGAACCCCACACTTCTCTCTGCTGCCTCATGGCTGTTATCAATCGCCCCGTTCAAACTTGATTCTTCCCGGCTGAGGCGTTTGTCTTACTGACCCAGAACCGGAGGGATTTACTACTAAAGCAGCTTCACGAATGAATAACTGTGCTTACTTATACACACTGTACGTATCAATAGAGTTATAAATCTGAACATACTTCTTTGCTCAAAACTTTTGAACATAGGCAAAAATAACGGGAGAACGAATGTCCAAACCATAGGCAATTTTTAATTACTGCTCTAATTCACTTAAAAAGGTTAACGAAACAAAACAGGTTTTGCATTAACATGCATTTCTGAATATTAAGTATGAACTCTAAAATCTGGCACTGACTGACTATTTTCCATTAGTTTTCAGTGATAAGACTAGAAGCTGTCAGCAAAGGCTGATGGCATGAGTATGTAGTACTGGCACTTGTTAAAGAAATGACAATATTTTATCAAATCCAAGCATTGCATTTCTCATCATGGCTGAAGCACCAAGTGTGTTGAGGATTGTCTGCTGCAAGGTGTTTGTTGCATTTTTTAATGAGAATATTTTTTTTTCCTTTTTGGTCCTCAAAGTGAAGACTTGTTTCTT